>NC_045956.1:146971653-147183847 GCF_010909765.2 Amblyraja radiata
TGGACGAATGGAGCGACTGGGCTTGTATTCATTGGAATTTAGAAGGATGAGAAGGTATCATAGAAACATATAAAATTAAGGTATTGGACGCGCTAGATGCAGGAAACCTGTTTCTGATGTTGGGGAGTTCAGAACCAAGTGCCACAGGTTAAGAATAAGGGGTAGGCTATTTAGAACTGAGAAGAGGAAAAACATTTTCACACTAAGTTGTGAATTTGTGGAATTCTCTGCCTCAGAATGCAGTGGAGACCGATTCATAGGGCAAGCGGAATCAAGGGATATGGGGAGAAGGTAGGAATGGGGTTCTGATTGTGGATGATCAGCCATGATCACATTGAATGGCGGTGCTGGCTCAAAGGGCTGAATGGCCTACTCCTGCACCTATTGTCTATGTATCTATACACACTTTTGTACCCCGTTCCTGCCTTCTCCCCATATCCCCCGAGTCCGCTATCTTTAAGAGCCCTATCTAGCTCTCTTGAAAGTACCAGAGAACTGGCCCCCACTGCCCTCTGAGACAGAGAATTCCAGACTCATAACTGTGTGAAAAAGTGTTTCCTTATCTCTGTTCTAAATGGCTTACCCCTTATTCTTAATCTGTGGCCTGTGGTTCTGGACTCCCCCAACATCGGGAACATGTTTCCTGCTTCTAGTGTGTCCAAACACTTAATAATCTTACAGGTTTCAATAAGATCACTTCTCATCCTTCTAAATACCAGAGTATACAGGCCCAGCTGCTCCATTCTCTCAGCATATGACAGTCCCGCCATTCCGGGAATAAACCTTGTGAACCAATGCGGCACTCCCTTAATAGCAAGAATGTCCTTCCTCAAATTTGGAGACCAAAACTGCACACAATACTCCAGGTGTGATCTCACTAGGGCCCTGTACAACTGCAGAAGGACGTCTTTGTTCCTATACTCAACTCCCCTTGTTGTGATGGCCAACATGCCATTCGCTTTCTTCACTGCCTGCTTGCCTGCATGCTTACTTTCATTGACTGATGAACAAGAACCCCCAGATCCCATTTTACTTCTCTTTTTCCCAACTTGACACCATTTAAATAATAATCTGCCATCCTGTTTTTGCTACCAAAGTGGATAACCTCACATTTATCCACATTAAACTGCATCTGACATGCCTCTGCCCACTCACCCAACCTGTCCAAGTCACCCTGCATTCTCATAGCATCCTCCTCACAGTTCACACTGCCACCCAGCTTTGTGTCATCTGCAAATTTGCTAATGTTACGTAATCCCTTCATCTAAATCATTAATATATATATATTGTAAACAGCTGCGGTCCCAGCGCCGAGCCTTGCGGTACCCCACTAGTCGCTGCCTGCCATTCTGAAAGGGAACCGTTACTCCCTACTCGTCAGTGAATTTATGGAATTCCCTGCCACAGAGGGCAGTGGAGGCCAAGTCACTGGATGGATTTAAGAGATAGAGCTCTAGGGGCTAGTGGAGTCAAGGGATATGGGGAGAAGGCAGGCACGGGTTATTGATAGGGGACGATCAGTCATAATCACAATGAATGGTGGTGCTGGCTCTAAGGGCCGAATGGCCTCCTCCTGCACCTATTTACTATGTTTCTATGTTTTCTAACAGTTTTCACAAGATGGAAATCTCAAATACGAGAGGGCATAACATCAAGGTGAGTTGGGCAAAGTTTGAAGATGTGTGGGGGATGTTTGGGAGCAGCTCCATTCAAGACCACAAAAATTGTGGATGCAGTCCAGACCAGGCACGGAAATTGCTATCAAAATATGTGGGGTCCGGGGGACAGGGGGGACACAATTTCTTGGCGGCCACGCGCACATGTGCACACTCAAACACGAAGCTTCGGAGACTCAATCCAGCGCTAAATGCAGCTCAACTCGCCGGGACGGGACACCAGTGCTGCTTCTCAGCGTTGGCTGTAAACCTGGGCCATATTTCCCGCAAGTTCAGGCAGGGCTGTAGGTTAACCTGGCGGGACAGGCAGAGTTGAGCTGGGTTTAGCGCTGCTTCTCTGCGCTGGCTGTGGGACTGGGGGTACCGCTCCCGTCTGACTCCCGACCTCTCTGGCCACCCCCAGGCATGGGGGGGGGCACTCGGGTGGGGACAGGACAGCGCCGGAGAGCCGGGATCGATCCTGGCTGTGGATGAGGCGCAGGTCTGTGCCGAGAGTGTTTTGGCACGTCTCCCTCCTCCAATCACAGCTCTCTATCCTCAGTCCCACCCCCCTACTTCCGCCTCTGACCGACTCCTCCCTCCTCCAATGATCGCGCTGAATCATCATGTCCTGCCCCCATTGCCTGCCGACGTCTCTCTCGTCTAATCAGCACCCTCGATCTTCACTCCCACCCCCAATGTCTATTGGAAAGTGGAGATTTAACAGTTTTAAAATCTGGATTACAAAAAATGGGGGGGATCGTCCCCCACCTCTCAAAACAGAGGATGGACGTGTTCCCCCTGGCCCCCCATGGGATTTCCGCCCCTGGTCCAGACCACCAATCTTCTTTCCATCTACTTCATTTACACCTCACTTTGACTTGTTAAGGCCGGCAGCATATTCAAGGACGAGTCGTACTCCACCCCCTCCCTCTTGTCCCCTCTCCCATCAGGCAAGAAGTATAGAAGTGTGAGAATAGGTATGTTGCAAAACTTACCTTCAGGGGCGCCGCATTTCTGCCGCTGCCCGTGTGCGCGACTTTGGCGCCTTTGAGAGGGGGGTGGGTTTAAAATGCAATTTTCTCTAGGCTGTTAAAATCGATGTTGTTCAGCCTACTTAGTTGCTGATGAAAAATCGCTGCAAAATTCATTCGCTGCAGGTATTTTTAAACTAAATTGAGTTATTTAATTGTTATAGTAGATTAAAAATCATCCTCTAAAGCCGCAAACGCGGACAACTGGACGAATCTCATGTAGGGGACAAGGCAAGGTAGATTGTTTATTTTTACATTAAAAAGGGCTTCTTAAGATCCCTTTATACAAAATTTTATGTTGCGAGTAGCTGACTTGGGGGCCCATTCAATCCCGCAGTATCTTTCATGCCATATGGGCTTCAAATTCACCGCAATGGCAGCGTTCCAAACCAGCACGTTCTACAAAATCCCACTGACAAGCTGATTTAAATGGCCATTAATTTACAGCAATTGAACACTAAATCCCTTCCATTTTGGCCTATAAATTAATGTCAATGAGATTTAAAAATCATGTTTTATTGTGAATTATAGTGTGAATGTTCTTTGGACACTTAGGCTATTTAAAAATGTTAATCTTTCCTTAAGAAATGGATAGATGTTTCGATCTAGTAATTGAATTTTGGAATTAGCTACAATTGGGTAACTAACTAATTATATGCTTTAATTTCAGGTCATCCAAGTAAGATTGTTTAATCTTTGTTTCAGAATGCTTCTATCTATAATAATTGAAAATGTCTTTCAGTTCTCTTAATTTTTAATAAAGTTATGGCCATTTCACTGTCCTTGATCACAGCTTTTGTGTTAAGTCAATGGAAAATCAATAGGGAACAAGACGCTAATTTCCGAGTATGAAAATGGCCATAACTTTTTTAATACTGAAGATATGAAAGTGAATTAGGTGTCAAATTAAACAAATTTTGTAACATTGCTAGTGAGAACGCACACCTCCAGATTCAGGGACAGTTTAATCCCAGCTGTTATCAGGCAACTGAACCATCCTACCAACTAGAGAGCAGCCCTGAGCTACTATCAACATCATTAGAGATCTTCAGACTATCTTTGATCAGACTTTATCTTATCCTAAACATTATTCATGTTATTCCCTTTATCATGCATGTGCACACCATGTATGGCTTGATTGTAACCATTGTCTTTCCACTGACTGGTTAGCACGCAACAAGCTTTTTACTGTACTCTGTGCGTGTGACTTTAAACTAAACTCAAAAAGTTTTTATTGTGTAAGGAATCAGTTGCTTAACAATTTTAAGTGGATACACAATTGGCTACAACCCAGAAATACATTAATTGCTTCATTATATGTAGCAATTGGACTGGAAAGCTTGATGTGGAATATTGGTAAACACTACAGTGGGCTCACCCGTAGTGTGAAAAATCTGCTGCAGATTTACCAAACTTCTAATTGTTAATCATAAAGTCAGTGTGCGCTGACAATTAAAGGCCTACATTTGATTTGCTAGAGTATCAACTAGCAGAGAATCGGCCATTTCAGGTGCTTAAATCACAATCTCAATCGAGTTAACATACTGATGAAATGCCTAAACAAAGTGATGCACCCAAATAGTGTCTTAGCACTACTGGTTATACAAGGCTTTATAACTTTCTAAACTCCCTAGATTAAAACAACCATTGATCCAGACATCCATTTCTCTGAACCCACTGTATAGTAACTTTTAGTTATGACCATGAACACACAATTCACATTACCAATTTACCCAACTATATTCTCACTTGCATGAACATAACTGGGGCAGAGTCTCCTTAAAAAATAGCAGCATAATTTGCTCAAGTTAACAGGATTATACGAGAAGCAGAGACCAATGGAGATATAAGAAAAACATTGAGAACACTTCTCCCACTTGCTAGAACTTTGATGAGACCACCATTCAAGAATGTGGCAATAGGAATGAGAATGGAGAATGAGATTGTTCACACCGGCAAGACACACTCTGAAAGATGTCCCCTGGAATTAGATATGGGGTCGTTTTTCCCGGAAGAATGAAGGTATCTTATAACAGCACAGAACGCTCATTTACATATCCCGGAAAAGCTTTAAAGTATGCAGAGGATATCATTAAGAAAACATCGGGGGAAGCTGTCGACAAGGAAGAAGATTGAACTTTTTAATTCTTATGATAGAGTTTTGAACTGGTTAAAATGGCCGAGCTTTCCAGACAATTATAACGCTTATCTTTCTGGAGAGCCAGGACCATATTTCACCTTGAACGAAAAGCTCAAAGTTTAACCCCTTGGTACCTGCTTGTATGGTGTTGGTACCTGCTTGTATGGTAGTTAAAGAATGGGATATTATGTAAGAATCCTAGGTGGATATATATGGTTAAGTTTAGATTAGATTAAGATTAGATAAATTGGAAAGACATATATACTTATATAATCATGTATATGTTGTGTTTTATATTTGTTTTTTTACTTCTTATGTCTTTTCCTGATTTTTTTTTTGGCTTTCACTGGCGCTGGTTTGAAAAATTCATATAAGAAAAGACAAAATATGAAACGGTATGTAACTTTTTATGAGGCTCTACCAAGGGGGAGGAGCTCAATGTATAACAACATCACGGAGGTCTATAAATTGTTTACCATCATTGATGGCTATTCGTCTTTAAGGTATCTTTTCTTAGATACCTTAATAGCACTTTTTTTTTTTAAGCACAATCAAGATTTTTATTTGTTTATTTTTTTTGTACGTAATTGTATATCACATTTTTTCTTTCTTTTTCTAAGGCACTTTACAAGAAGGAGATGCAATATAAATCTAATAACTCGGGATGACCACCCAACTCCCAGAATTCTGAGGTATTTGGTTGCACCATATGATTCAGGAATACTATCTTGATTTACAATGCAAGACGATAGACAAATAAAGAATGGAGGAATTACATTCTGTAGTTGGAATATAAGGGGTGCCAACGAACCAATTAAGAGGGGTAAAATGTTTGCCCAACTAAAATCTTTGAAAAGCATCATAATGTTTTTGCAGGAAACGCACATGAAACAACAAACTCAAATGAGATTAAAGGCGAAGTGGATAGGCCAAACATACTACTCCTCATTTACTTCTAAATCTAGGGGTACGGCTATTCTTATTCGAAAAGGTATTCCTTTTAAATTAAAGAATACTATATCAGATAAAGAGGGAAGATATATTATAATTTCGGGAGAAATTTATGCAACCCCACTAACTATGATAAATATTTACGCTCCAAATTTTGACACCCCCAATTTTTTGATAAAATTATAGATATAATATCAGAGTTTAATTACCAAAATGTGATAATAGGGGGGGACTTCAACTGTGTTTTAGATTCATATCTAGATAAATCAGCAAAACAAAGGAGGGATAATTTAAAATCTAAGACTAGTGAACTTCTAAATACATATATAAAAAATACTAATAAAATAGATGTATGGAGATCTGCTAATCCAGTTGGAAGGGAATACTCGTTTTACTCTTCGATACATAAAACTTATTCAAGAATTGATTATTTTTTAGTGGATATGGAAATTAATGCCATATACAAACAATCCAACATACCACATTAGGAGTATCTCAGATCACTCTCTGTTGACATTTTCAGTAAAATTTGAGGGAATGCCGGGTAAAAAATATTTTTGGAGGTTTAATACACATATTTTAAATGACTTGCAAGGCTATCAATATTTAAAACAACAAATGAAACTTTTTTTTGATACAAATGATACACCAGGTACTTCACCTTCTTTATTATGGGAAACTTTTAAGGCATTTATTAGAGGAATTATAATTTCATATCAAAGTTTTCAAAATAAAAAGAATAAGACAGAACAAATGTTGTTAGAACAAGAAATCAGACAGTTAGAGTTAGATAATGCTAAAGATTCCACGACAGATAAACACAATAAGATAATATTACTGAAATTTAAACTTAATCAAATTTTATCGGCAAGAGTAATAAGACTATTCCAAATTACAAAACAGGAACACTTTGAGTTTGGTGACAAACCACATAAGCTTTAAGCTCGCCAATTGAAAAAACAAGAAAAGGAAAATACTATAACTAAAATTAAATCAGAGAAAGGTGAATTACTAATACTACCTAAAGATATTAATAATAGATTTGCTCAATTTTACCAAAATTTATACACATCTAAAATTAAAATAGAGGATAGTAAAATTAAAACAATTTAGATAACTGTAATCTTCCAAAACTGGACCTTTTGGAACAAGAGGAACTTGGAGCTCAAATTACAATTAAAGAAATAGGTGAAACAATAAAATCGTTGAAAAATGGTAAGACACCAGGACCAGATGGTTTTAGTAATGAATTTTATAAAAAATTTCATGAGATAACGACCCCTTATTTATTTAATTTATACTCCCATGCTTTTAAAGAAAACAAACTACCTGAAATACTAACAGAATCAACTATTACGCTTATTCCAAAAAAAGATAAGGATTTAGAAGATCCGGGCTCATACAGAGCTATATCACTTTTAAATACAGATCAGGAAATCTTAACAAAGACTTTAGCAAGAAGATTAAGCAAATATATTAGTAAATTGATAAACCCTGATCAAACGGGGTTTATACCCAAAAGATACTAATTTAATAATTTGAGACGCCTGTTTAATATAATGTACTCGCATAAAGTAGAGGAAGAAGATATATCAATTATTTCTTTGGATGCAGAGAAAGCATTTGATCAGGTAGAGTGGCAATACTTATATAAACTACTGCAAAAATTTAATATGTGAGAGAATTTTATAACATGGGTAAAATTATTGTATGATAAACCGATGGCAAGAATTTTAACTAACAACATGTTATCTCAAAAATTTCAACTATCAAGGGGTAATAGGCAGGGCTGTGCGTTATCACCCCTGCTATTTGCCCTTATGATAGAACCCCTGGCTGAAAGTATAAGAATTCATCCGAATATTCAGGGCTATAATACCAGGGACTCAAAGAATAAAATGATATACTTTTATATATTACAAAGTCACAAACGAGCATACCAAATTTATTAAATTTAATAGAGGAATTTGGGTCTTTTTCTGGATATAGAATAAACTGGAATAAAAGTGAAATCATGACATTAAAACCTCAAGAACCTTCACATTTATTGAAGTTCCCCTTTAAAATCGCAACAGAAAAATTTAAATATTTGGGTATTCAGATTACTAGAAAATATAAAGCATTATTGAACGCTAATTTTATACCTTTATTAAATAAACTTAATACGCTGATTAAATTTTGGAAAACACTTCCTTTATCATTATTAGGTAGAATAAATGCAATAAAGATGATCTTCCTACCACAATTACTATACCTATTTCAGTCTATACCGGTTATACCAAAATATTTTGTTTTTAAATTAGACTCTAATATCACTAATTTTATTTGGGACTATAGATCACATAGAATTACAAGAAAACACTTATGTAAACCAAAAGAGGTCGGGGGACTTTCACTTCCGAATTTTATGTATTACTAGACCAAGTGCAGACCCGTTGGGTCTGTTCCCAGAATGTGCGGTTGTGGGGGGGGGAGGGGGGGAGGGGGGGGTGGCGGCACGCAGTGTCACACACACTAACTATCCCCCCCCCCCCGCGCTCACGCTAATTACCCCCTTGATATTATATTAATATTATTAATTTGCTCCTTTTACCCCATAATCACCCTATCTACTGACGCATAGCCCCCAACTTGCAGTCACATCTAGAGAGGGGGGGGGGGGGGGGGGGGGGTAGAGAGTGAGGGCAGAGAGATAAGGGGCAGAGGCAGAGAGAGAGAGAGACAGAGACACAGAGAGAGGGGCAAGAGGGATAGGGGGGTGGAGAGGAGGATAAGAGGGAGGATGGGTGAAGGGGGAAAGGTGGGGGAGGAGGGGAGGAGAGAGAGGGGGTGCTGAGGGGGGTGAGGTGGGGAGCAGGGAGTGGGAGGGAGGGGGAGAAAAGAGGGTAGGGTGTGTGGAGGGGAGGGGGTTTAGGGGAGGGAGGGTGGGGGAGGGGATGGATGGGAGGGGGGGAGAAAAAGAGGGGAGAGAGATAGGGGGGGAGGGGGAGGGGGGAGAGAAGGGGGGCGAAGAGAAGGTGGAAAAAGGAGGAAGAGGGGGGGGAGAGGGGGGAGAGGGCGGGAGAGGGGGGAGTGAGGGGGGAGAGAGGGGAAAGAGGGGGAGAGAGAGGGTGTGCTGAGAGGGGAGAGGGAGAGGTGGGGAGCAGGGAGGGGGAGGGAGGGTGGAGGGAAGGGGGTAGGGGTGTGTGGAGGGGAGGGGGTTAAGGGGAGGAATTGTGGGGGAGGGGATGGATGGGAGGGGGGAGAAAAAGAGGGGAGAGAGAGAGGGGGTGAGGGGGGAGGGGGGGAGAGGAGGGGGGAGGAGAGGGGGGAGAGGAGAGGGAGGGGAGATGAGAGGGGGGAGAGGACAGGGAGGGGAGGAGAGGGAGAGGAGAGGGGGGGGTAGGAGAGGGGGGGAGGAGAGGGGGGTAGGAGAGGGGGGGAAGGAGAGGGGGGAGGAGAGAGGGGAGAGGACAGGGAGGGGAGGAGAGGGGGGATGAGAGGGGGTGTAGGAGAGGGGCGGAGGAGAAGGGGGAGGAGAGGGGGGAGAGGACAGGGAGGGAGGAGAGGGGGGGAGGAGAGGGGGGGTAGGAGAGGGGGGAGGAGAGGGGGGGAGGAGAGGGGGGGAGAGGAGGGGATGAGACGGGGGAGAGGAAAGGGGGGGAGAGGGGAGGGGGGAGCGGAGGGGGAGAGTAGAGGGGGGAGCGGAAAGGGGGGGAGGAGAGAGGGGGGAGAGGAGAGGGGAGGAGAGGGGGGTAGAGGAGAGGGGGGAGAGGAAAGGGGGGGGCGAGAGGAGAGGGGGGAGAGGAGAGGGGGAGAGGAGAGGGGGGAGAGGAGAGGAGGGAGGAGGAGAGGGGGAGAGAGGAGAGGGGGGAGGAGGAGAGGGGGAGAGGAGAGGGGGGGAGAGGAGAGGGGGGGGAGGAAAGGGGGAGAGGAAAGGGGGAGGGAGAACCTAAAAAAACATTTTAGAACCAAAAAAAGACACATTCTGCAAGCATTGTAGAACCAAAAGAGACACTTTTTGCAAACATTTTAGAACCAATAAACACTTTTTGCAAACATTTTAGAACCAATAGACACATTCTGCAAGCGTTTTAGAACCACTAAGGACACTTACATTTGAGTATACATGTGTTCAGTGTTATTCACAGCTCAGAGAAACGTGACCCTCTGCCTTCCTCCAGCTTGCAGACACTGATTGAGGCACACCACTTCCTGGTTTTATAGTCCCTCCCCCCTGCCGCCAGCAGAGGCAGCAGAGAGAATGGGGAATTTTGTAAAATCATTAATATCTCTGTCATTTTTCATCGACGGGAAAAATCCTCGGCACACATACGGCGGAGGGGGGCTCTGAGCAAGGTGGCCAAAAATGACGGCCGTAGGTGGCGGCGTTCTCTCGGAAATCGCAGCACAGATGGCCAAAACCGGTCAAGAACAGACTTTTAGTAATATAGATTACTGGGCAGTGCATATTAAGAATATAATTTATTGGCTGGATAGTTCTACCCAACAGACAGAATGGATAAAAATGGAGAAAGAGGATTGTCATCCTTGTAATATAGGAACGATCCTCTTCTCCCCGAAAAAACTGAATAACACAATATATAAGAAGAACCCAATTATATATGGTACAATAAGAATTTGGAAACAAATAAAATTATCTTTAAAATTAAGAAATTTATCATTGTTAATGCCAATAGCGAATAACCCTTTATTTAAACCATCTCTTATTGATAAGACATATAACCAATGGGAAAGTCTTGGAATTAGAAGGATCGGGGATATGTACGAAATGGGAAACCTACTATCATTCCAACAATTACAATTAAAATTTAAACTGAAAAACAACCAATATTTTAAATATCTTCAGATTTGCGATTTCATGAAAAAATATATACAAGGATATCAAAAAATAACTCCTGAATTATTGGAAGAAGCAATGAATATTGAAGCTGACTCACAAAAATTAATATCATATTTATATAATAGTATTCTAAATATAGACCTACCATCGACAGAGGTACTTAGAGAAGAGTGGGAACGGGAACTAATGATAAAAATTACGAAGGTTACATGGGAAAAGTACTTGATATATATTCACAAATGTTCAATTAATGTAAGACATAATCTAATTCAATTTAAAATTTTACATAGATTATATTATTCAAAAACAAGATTGAACAAATTTTATCCAAATATATCCGCCATTTGTGATAAATGTCTATCCCAAAATGCAACTATAACGCACTCCTTAGTTTCCTGCATAAAACTTTATAGATTTTGGAGTGATATTTTCGAAATATTTACAAAATTATTCAAGATAAGAATGGAAGCTGATACTGAAATGATTATATTTGGCGTAATGGAAGATGGGAATAAATTGAACACATTTCAAATTTTATTTTTTAACTATGGTTTAATAATAGCAAAAAAATTAATACTTAAATTTTGGAAAAATACATCAATACCAACGCTTAAAATGTGGATTGCAAGTATGTTGGACACCGCACATCTTGAGGAAATGCGATTCCTCCTAATGGATAAATCAGACCAATTCATAACGAGTTGGTCTCCATTTGTCGTCTTTTTGGAATCATATGGTGCAACACAATTGTAAAAAATAACTGTTTCAGGACTGGACGAGGGTTGGTCAAGATTATAAACAATGATCTCCTTACCTTTTTTTTTTTATGTCTTATTCTCTTTTTTCTATTTTCTTTTTCTCAACTTTCTTCACTCATTCGTCTTTTTTCTTTTTCTTCACACACTATATATCTCACGTCTTTCTATCCTTTACTATCTAATTTCTTTTTCTTATTCTAATCTTTCTTTAATATAACAAAAAAAAAAAAGAAGCTGTACATAAAATGTATTATGAAAATATATATTAGGCACTTTGGTGCCATATGATTGTACTTCTAATAAAATAAAATTTAAAACAAATTAAAAAATGGGTTATCCCATCTACAACAAATTTGCGTCATTACGTCCCCAGTTTGGACTATAACAGTATTTGATCAAAATGACATGTCAAACATAGATGCGCCAAGATATGTGAAAAGAAAGAGATTAGTTAAAACAAATGTAGGTCCCTTGCAGTCAGAAACAGGTGAGTTGATCATGGGGAACAAGGATATGGCGGACCAATTGAATAACTACTTTGGTTCCGTCTTCACTAAGGAAGACATAAATAATCTGCCGGAAATAGCAGGGGACCGCGGGTCAAAGGAGTTGGAGGAATTGAGTGAAATCCAGGTTAGCCGGGAAGTGGTGTTGGGTAAATTGAATGGATTAAAGGCCAATAAATCCCCAGGGCCAGATAGGCTGCATCCCAGAGTACTTAAGGAAGTAGCTCCAGAAATAGTGGATGCATTAGTAATAATCTTTCAAAACTCTTTAGATTCTGGAGTAGTTCCTGAGGATTTGCGGGTAGCAAACGTAACCCCACTTTTTAAGAAGGGAGGGAGAGAGAAAACGGGGAATTACAGACCAGTTAGTCTAACATCGGTAGTGGGGAAACTGCTAGTCAGTTATTAAAGATGGGATAGCAGCACATTTGGAAAGTGGTGAAATCATTGGACAAAGTCAGCATGGATTTACAAAAGGTAAATCATGTCTGACGAATCTTATAGAATTTTTCGAGGATGTAACTAGTAGCGTGGATAGGGGAGAACCAGTGGATGTGGTGTATCTGGACTTCCAGAAGGCTTTCGACAAGGTCCCACATAAGAGATTAGTATACAAACTTAAAGCACACGGCATTGGGGGTTCAGTATTGATGTGGATAGAGAACTGGCTGGCAAACAGGAAGCAAAGAGTAGGAGTAAACGGGTCCTTTTCACAATGGCAGGCAGTGACTAGTGGGGTACCGCAAGGCTCAGTGCTGGGACCCCAGCTATTTACAATATATATTAATGATCTGGATGAGGGAATTGAAGGCAATATCTCCAAGTTTGCGGATGACACTAAGCTGGGGGGCAGTGTTAGCTGTGAGGAGGATGCTAGGAGACTGCAAGGTGACTTGGATAAGCTGGGTGAATGGGCAAATGTTTGGCAGATGCAGTATAATGTGGATAAATGTGAGGTTATCCATTTTGGTGGCAAAAACAGGAAAGCAGACTATTATCTAAATAGTGGCCGACTAGGAAAAGGGGAGATGCAGCGAGACCTGGGTGTCATGGTACACCAGTCATTGAAAGTAGGCATGCAGGTGCAGCAGGCAGTGAAGAAAGCGAATGGTATGTTAGCTTTCATAGCAAAAGGATTTGAGTATAGGAGCAGGGAGGTTCTACTGCAGTTGTACAGGGTCTTGGTGATACCACACCTGGAGTATTGCATACAGTTTTGGTCTCCAAATCTGAGGAAGGACATTATTGCCATAGAGGGAGTGCAGAGAAGATTCACCAGACTGATTCCTGGGATGTCAGGACTGTCTTATGAAGAAAGACTGGATAGACTTGGTTTATACTCTCTAGAATTTAGGAGATTGAGAGGGGATCTTATAGAAACTTATAAAATTCTTAAGGGGTTGGACAGGCTAGATGCAGGAAGATTGCTCCAGATGTTGGGGAAGTCCAGGACAAGGGGTCACAGCTTAAGGATAAGGGGGAAATCCTTTAAAACCGAGATGAGAAGAACTTTTTTCACACAGAGAGTGGTGAATCTCTGGAACTCTCTGCCACAGAGGGTAGTCGAGGCCAGTTCATTGGCTATATTTAAGAGGGAGTTAGATGTGGCCCTTGTGGCTAAGGGGATCAGAGGGTATGGAGAGAAGGCAGGTACGGGATACTGAGTTGGATGATCAGCCATGATCATATTGAATGGCGGTGCAGGCTCGAAGGGCCGAATGGCCTACTCCTGCACCTAATTTCTATGTTTCTATGTTTCTATGTAAATTAAAAGCATTAAATTACTATGTACAGTGCAGATTATTAAGTACTCCAAAGGTTCATGAGTGCAAACATAATGTACCAAACAGAACAAATGTACTTTAATTTATAATTAGCCAGAACTGATTTACTGTCATGTGGGGCGACTTTAATGTTAGGAGCAATCAAATAATGGAAGTTTCACAAACTACTAGTCAAAAATATGATACACAAATATACATTCATAAACAATTTGTAAAAGCTTTTTTAAAACCTTCTTTATGCACGTGCAATGACAATAGCTTTGTATTTTGGAAAAATCAGTATATGGATAATTTTTTAGGAACACATGCTCTGCATGAAATGGTCACCTGTATTGAGGTTTGCAGTTGTTAATTGTTCAGTTTAATTCTGTGCTGCTATCATTTAAGATTACTTTACTGGTCTTAAATATTTAATCGCCCACAGCCCATTTCACAGAGGAACGTTTTAATCAGCTGGCTACAACTTCACACAACAGAAGACAGGCTAATGGTTAATATGAAATGTTCTCCCACTACATATTGTTTAAGAAGGAACTGCAGATGCTGGAAAATCGAAGGTAGACAAAAATGCTGGAGAAACTCAGCGGGTGAGGCAGCATCCATGAATGCTGTATAGATGCTGTATATCTAAGAATGCTGCCTCACCCGCTCAGTTTCTCCAGCATATTTGACTACTTCCCACTACATATTAATCAGTTGTTCATTTAAGCAGACAACTTAAATTACAATTTTAACCAATTTTATTGTAAAAGATGCAATAGAAGGTCAGCAATCACTCAAATTAAGGCTTTATGAAAGCTATTAGGATTGCAATTTGAACAGGTGTTGCCTGCACACCATTAAGACTAATCCCATCTTGACAGGTACGTAGTACTTTTCTGAACATAAATCATTGTTTAGGGAAAAGATGAGAAAGCGGTGTATAATTCTTGCCAACATCACTAGTGCAATTTCAGGGAGTTGGAAAACATGTCTTTAACATCGCACCTAGTTCTGCACTGAAAAATATTGTAAGATACAACTGATATTTAGCAAAGCAACTATGTGACGGGACAACAAAAAGTTTTTCATCTATCTTCTATCTATATCTATATATTCTATCTATATTACTAAAAGTCTGATCTTGACTTCCTGTTGTTCTGTATATTGATTTTAGAAAAAACGCTGCCACTTTTGGCTGTGATTTTTGGCCATCTTACTCAGAGTCCCCCTCCGCAGCGTAGGACAAAATAATTTTTCCCATCGACGAAAAGTAAAAGTTATTAGTGTTTAAAAAATGTTTAGTTTCTCTCTCCTGAAGGCCACGCCCCTTCCGGAGGGGCTATAAAACCCGGAAGTGTTGAGTGCCTCAGTCAGCCTCTGCAAGATGGGGGAGCGAGAGGGTCACGTCTCTCAGTCTGAGCTGTGAATAACACTGAACACATGTCTACTAAACTGTGAGTGGTTTTACTGACCTGTCAGTGCCCTTAATGTGGTTTGAAAATATAGTTTGGAAATGCTAAAGCTGTGTTGCCTTTGGTTTGGAAATGCTAAAGTTGTGTTGCCTTTGGTTTGGAAATGCTAATGCTGTGTTGCCTTTGGTTTGGAAATGCTAAAGCTGTGTTGCCTTTGGTTTGGAAATGCTAAAGCTGGGTTGCCTTTGGTTTTGAAATGCTAAAGCTGTGTTGCCTTTGGTTTGGAAATGCTAAAGCTGTGTTGCCTTTGGTTTGGAAATGCTAAAGCTGTGTTGCCTTTGGCTTGGAAATGCTAAAGCTGTGTTGCCTTTGGTTTGGAAATGCTAAAGCTGGGTTGCCTTTGTTTGGAAATGCTAAAGCTGTGTTGCCTAATTAAAGTTGCCTTGCCTAATTAAAGTTGCCTTGCCTATACAATAAAAAGTCTAATCTTGACCACTTCCTGTTTGCGCTTTATATTGATTTTAGAAGAAAACGCTACCACATACGGCTGTAATTTTTGGCCATCTTACTCAGAGTCCCCCTCCGCTCATCAGGTGCTGAGGATTTCTCCCATCGATGAAAAATAAAAGAGCTATTAGTGTTTAAAAAATGTTGAGATTCTCTCTCCTGTCAATCACGCCATGAAGGCCACATCCCTTCTGGTGGGAGGGGGGAGGGACTGTAAAACCCAGAAGTGTGGGCGTGGCTCAGTCTCTGCAAGATGGAGGAGGGATAAGTCTTGACTAGGTCTTTAGTGGCCTTGCACCCTGTTTGAAGTGGTAAGAAACTGCACTTTAGGCTGTGGGCATTAGGCAACTTTAATTAGGCAACACAGCTTTAGCATTTCCAAACAAAGGCAACGGTGTCTAGAATCCATTTTTGTGACCCACATCTCGGAACTAAATGAAATTTTCCACAGATTTAGATGAAATATAATTGAGAAGGAAGTCATAATTCGTCAGTGCCAAAAGCTACACATTAATTAATTAAACTAATTAGAAAATGAGATCGGGAAAGTAAGCCCCATCTAGTGGCCAATACCCATATTACGCCATGGGGTAGCCTATTTCCGCGTTGGTCCATTTAAACTATATATTATTATTATATATATATCTTGTAAATATGACTGTAATCATATATAATTAAGTATAATTATATTGTTTAAAAATAATATAATTAATATAATTGTGTGTGTGTTTTTTGAATGAGACTGCTGCAGAGGTCTGGCTCCTGAACCAGCCTAATTAATGGGCGAGGGCAGTTCTCGTGGGTTCCTCCCTTTACTGAACCCCACTGACTGCCTGTGTGCAGAGTGGGGGTCACCGCCCTAGTGGGACTGGGGCAGTGCCAGGCTGGGGGACAGACCTGCAAGGCATCTTCCAATCGCTTTAATAGGACAATGAATGAGACTGCCGCAGAGGTCCCAGTTTTAAGGGCTCATGAACCTGCCTAATTAAAGGGTCAGGACAGATTCCATGGGTTCCCCCGTTTACTGCACCCCACTGACTGCCATAGTGGGGGTCACGGCGATAGTGGGACTGGGGCAGTGCCAGGTTGGGGGACAGACCTGTAAGAGTAAAGTCTTATTTCTGATGTAAATGTCACATCCTGACCAAGAATCGAATGCTCTGATGTTTACTCGATGAGTATTCATTTTAAGCTACAATGAGCCTATATTTATGTTAGAGACCCCCCCCTTCATGGTGCCTTTGCAAATGAGGGCTATTACCTTTAACCTAAAAGAACCCTAAAAGTGTTGCATTGTTTGAGTATCTGTAGTTTGTGTGTCTGTGTGAACCTGTCAAATGTGTATCTGTAGATGTGTGGATGTAAATGTGTGGTTTTATGTGTGCATGTATGTGTGGATGTGTGTGTGTGGATCTATGCGTGAATAGATGTGTGCATGTCTGCGTACAGATGGATGTGTGTGTGTGCGGATGTGTGTGTGGATGCGTGGATGTATGTGTCCATGTATGTGTGTGTTCATGCATGGAAGTGAGCGCACGGATGGTTGTATGTGTGGATGTGTGTATGTATGTACGTGTGGATGGGTGGGTGGACTGTCGCACTGTCGTTCACCTGCATGCCATTATCATAAGTAATTCACCCATTGTTTAAATAATTTGACCAAATAAAGTGAAACGATCAACATTAAAATAAAACTTTATATAATCATTTATTTCCCCAATTTGTTTGTTTACATTACATCTGATCTTCATCTGAATATTCTCCATCAGATTCCAAGTCTTTTGCAGTAATAGAGTTTCTGCAATCAACACACTTACATAAATCTGTACATGGCACACCATGCTGTTGACATGAGCATCTTCTTTTCCCTGTACTTGATTTCTCACAGTTTGTTTTCTTGCATGAACAGTATGTTAATTCTAGTAAGGTGCTTGAGGCTGGAGGCAGAGCACCCCCAGTCAATGACCAATTCACCACCTCCAATTTTCCACCCATGTCCATGTTTGTTGACCATCACTTGTCATGGATCGAAGCAGTCTCTTTGGGGCCGGTTCATCTGCTTCACCATCAGGAACTGCCTCTTGTTTTAATGTATGTTTTTAATGTTTCTCTGTATGTCTTGTGTGGGGTGCGATGTGGGGGGGTAAGGGGGAAACCGCTTCGGTCGCCTCCTCCACGAAGAGGCGACTTTTTCCAGGTCGCCTCCCCCGTGGCCTAACAGCAAGGATCGGCGCGGCCTTTCCTGGAGACGCGACTGGGGCTTCAGCGGCGGGCGCAGCGTGGACTTTCGGCGTGGAGCGGGCGAGCCCTCGCTGGGGCTCGCCGGAGGGGAGCGCTGCTTTTCGCTGGCCCGCGGCAGCCGGCACCCTGAAGCCGCGGTCTGCAGCCCGGGATCTCACGTTGGGGACCCGGGGGGAAGAAGAAGCTCCATCGGCCGGCCCGCGGCCAACTTCTACCGCGGGCGAGGTGGCGACTTACCATCCCCCTGGAGGGGAGCTTCGTCTGTCGGCCCTGCGGTCTGCGGTGCTTCTGGCTGCGGCGCGAACTTTAAATCTTCGACCGCCGGCCTGCGGCCTACACCAGCCTGAAGCCGCGGTCTCCGGTGGGGAAGAGCTGATCCTGGACTTACTTTGACTTTTACCTTGTCCTTTTACCATCTGGATGCCCGCAGCGGCGGCTGCGGAGGGTTGAGGTCCTGACCAAGGGGGAAATGGAGGAGGACTGGCCAATTTCTGTGCCTTCCACCACAGTGATGAATGCTGTGGTGGATGTTTGTGTTAAATGTTTATTGTGTTTGTGTGTTCTTTATCATTGTACCGCTGCTGACAAATTCATTTCACTTGTACTTTATGTGCAATGTGACGAATAAAACTGATTGATTGATTGAGGTGATTCGCCTGCTTTAGGCTTTTCAGCGTCTTGAACTCAATTGAAAGAGGAAAAAGAAAACAGAAATGGAATGAAAAGTAAAATAAATCAACATCCTCAAATATATCTTTTTATTTTTCAAAGTAACATCATATGACCGTAAATAAAAAGAATTGTTGTTTGAGACCTATCATTACCTTTCTTCCTTCTAGACCTTGCTATAGTTCGATTTATTGTTATGTTGCAGAAGTGACTATAGCACTGCATGATAACCCGGGATACACTGCTGCCTCCTAATAATAGAAGATAAAATGTGTCAGGGAGTATTTTACATCTTTTCATGTTTTATATTATGTAAGACAATATCAACATATCAATGGGGAAATTATACATGTACGCGTCCAGGTAGATGGGATGGCAAGTCTGCAAATGATCAAATTAGTGTTCATTATGGCACAGTGCCTACAGTGCATGTCCATACAAAACACTTTTGTGTGGACAGGCTCTGAAGAGTTGAGGGGCAGAAGCTGCAGAAAAAAATCTCATAGTACTTAGGTCTGCATGGACTTCAATTCATAAAATGTCAATCTCTTCTTAATGTCAATGAGACTTACATTGTAATTTACTGCCATAGATAAGTTAGTTCAAGTTCAAGAGGAGGGGCAGAGGCTGCAGAATACCTAGAGAAATAAACATCTCATAGTACTTTTGTGTGGACAGGCTCTGAAGAGTTGAGGGGCAGAAGCTGCAGAAAAAAATCTCATAGTACTTAGGTCTGCATGGACTTCAATTCATAAAATGTCAATCTCTTCTCAATGTCAATGAGACTTACACTGTAATTTACTACCATAGATAGGTTAGTTCAAGTTCAAGTGGAGAGGCAGAGGCTACAGAAAAAAAACATCTCATAGTCATTAAGTCTGTATGGACTTCAATTCATAAAATTTCAACCTCTTCTTAATGTTAATGAGACTACGTTACTAACTAAGTTACTACCATAGATAAATTAGTTCAAATTCACATACACCAATTCATTTCTACATATACATCAACCATTTCTGACCATTTATCACTCCGATGGAAGCCAATAAAGTGCAGTCAATATTCCTCCGTTGTTCTCCGTGGTCGGGGCCTGGAAACGGCCGCTACAGACGGCACTATGTACAGCCTCACCCCCCCTGCGGAGATGATCCAAACACACTCCGCGGCTCCGCATTCGCGAATCGGCCGCTTCTTAATTGACCAGACCACTAGGGGCGCTGCATTGAAGGCGCCTCTGTCTACAGCCTATCTGTTTTTTCCCTTCTTTTTTTTCTTTTAGTTTGTCTAAACTGTTTGTTTTGGGGTTAGTTTAGCTTTTCTATGTGGGGGAGGGAGGTAGGGTAAGGGGGAAACCGTTTCTTAGTCGCTTCCTGGCGGGGATACGCCTATTTCTCCGAGTCGCGTCCTCGCCTCCCTTCCTCGCGGCCTATCAGCTGGATCGGAGCGCCCTTTCCTACTGGAGACCAGGGACCGGACCAGAGCTACAACAGCGGCGGCGCGGCGCGGCGCTGGATTCACTGCGGAGCGGGCGATACCTACCTGGATCGCCTTTTGGAGCTCCGGAGCATTGGGCTTGCAGAGTCGACATCATGGAGCTGTGGTTCGCGGAGCTCCCAACGCGGGCGGCGCTGACCGACATCGCGGAGTCCTGGGACCCTTTGCCGAGGGCCGCCAGTGTTGAATCTCCGCCCGGCGCAGCCTGTAGACGTCAGGAGCTGCTGACTCCGGTGGGAAGCGGCCGTTTTGGAGGTCCAAGCCGCCGAGGTTGACCTCCAGTCCCGACGTCAGAGAGCCAACATCCGGGCCTGAGCCGCGGGCTGCCCGTAGCGGCGACTGCAGAGGGCTCCGGAGGCCCCAACCACGGTGAGCATCGAGGAAGAGACTGACCTTGGTGCCTTCCCTCACAGTGGGAAACTTTTGATTCTGCTGTGTGGGGATGTTTTATGTTTAACTCTATCGTGTGGTGTGTTCTTTATTTTATTGTATGGCTGCATGGTGATTACATGTCACTGTGCCATCTGGCACATGTGACAAATAAATATATCTTGTATCTTGTAATTGAGACCGCGGCTTCACTATGTTACATAGAAACATAGAAAATAGGTGCATGAGTAGGCCATTCGGCCCTTCGAGCCTGCCCACCATTCAATATGATCATGGCTGATCATCCAACTCAGTATCCTGTACCTGCCTTCTCTCCATACCCCCTGATCCCTTTAGCCACAAGGGCCACATCTAACTCCCTCTTAAATATAGCCAATGAACTGGCCTCAACTACCTTCTGTGGCAGAGAATTCCAGATTCACCACACTCTGTGAAAAATGTTTTTCTCATCTCAGTCCAAAAAGACTTCCCCTTAAACTGTGACCCCTTAGTTCTGGACTTCCCCAACATCGGGAACAGTCTTCCTGCATCTAGCCTGTCCAACCCCTTAAGAATTTTGTAAGTTTCTATGTTAAGTACATAGGCCCCGCGGTCGGAGCACTTTTTCCTGGTAAGTGATCTCAGGCAGCTCCGAGAATAGATGTTAAAGACTTATTAGACTTCAACAAGCTGGTATTAGTGAATTTATTTTACTTTGCTATGGATACACATGGTTTAGGCCCTCAACTTCATGAATGAGTGAATGTACAGCCTCCAAATCTCATTTTTTCACCGTATAAAAGGGTGCAATTAAATTAATTAAAGTCCATACAGATTAATTTTCATAAATTCAGACTTTAGATCTTACCTTGCTGTTCCAGTTGATTCACAATGTTTCACTGGTTTCACAACTTGGCTGTCCTTTGTGTTGCAGCACCTCAGCAGCGACTTTGCTTTCAAGGTTTTCTTGCACTTCTATCCACTTAGCTGCACATTCTTCAGACTTCTTAATGCTTTTCTCACTAAATTCAATTACCCTGCTGCAAGTTTCCACGACATGTATTCCACAGAACAACAAAAAACCTTCATCGGAATCTCCAGTAAAATTGGCTTCAGTAGAAGCACTCTCAGCCATGATGTGTGCTCCCTGCCTAGCTAGCCTGAAACAAAGTGCTTGGCCAACTGGCGTCCGACTCAATGTTAAATGTGCTTTGATTGGACTAAAAATACCTCAAAATTTTCAGTTTTTTCTCTAATGTAATAAAAATGTGCAAGTTTTGTTCTTAACGAGTATCAGGGATGATCTATATATTTTTACACAATATGTGAACATTTCATGTAGTTCCATGAGTTGGGTCACGAAACTGCACAAAAAAGCTTCTCGGCCCACGGCCTACTTGAATTTGGTTGCCTTGCACTCTGCTTGAAATGGAATTTCAAGGAATAGCCGCGAGTCAATTGCCAGTCCACCAGCCGTGAGTGAGCTGCCAGCACAACAGGCTTGAGTGACTGAGCCGCCAGCCCAAGAATCCAAACTAAACTGTGAGTGTGGTTTTACTGACCTTGAGTGCCCTTAATGTGGTTTGAAAATGAAAAGATGGTTGGTTTGAAAAAGCACAGCAAATGGTTGATGGTGGTGGTTGGTTTGAAATAAAGCACATCAAATGGTCAATGATTAAAAGTCTAAATTTGACAACTTCCTGTTTGCACTGTATTACGATTTTAGATAAAACGCTACCACTTACGGCTGTGATTTTTGGCCATCTTACTCAGTCCCCCTCTACTCAGCAGGTGCAGAGGATTCTTCCCATCAATAAAAAATAAAAGTGTTATTAGTGTTTAAAAATGTTGAGAATCTCTCTTCTGTCAATCACGCCATGAAGGCCACACCTTTTCCGGTGGGAGAGGGAACGATTATAAACCCGGAAGTGTTGGTGTGGCTCAGTCTCTGCATGATGGGGGAGGGAAAGGTCACGACTCTGTCTGAGCTGTGAATCAACTGAACACACTGAATGTCTATTGAACTGTGAGTTTGGTGTTTTGTGTGGGTTTATGGTGGTTTCACCCTGCTTGAAATGGTATGAAACTGCATTTGAATGTGGTGGCCTTGCACCGTGCATGAAATGGTATGAAACTGCATTTGAATGTGGTGGCGTAGCACCCTGCATGAAATGGTATGAAGCTGCATTTGAATTTGGTGGCCTTGCACCCTGCTTGAAATGGTATGAAACTGCACTTGAATTTGGTGGCCTTGCACCCTGCTGAAAGTGGTATGAAACTGCACTTGAATTTGGTGGCCTTGGATCCCACTTGAAGTGGTATGAAACTGTACTTGAATTTGGTGGCCTTGCACCCTGCTTGAAGTGGTATGAAACTGCACTTGAATTCGGTGGCCTTGCACCCTGCTAGAAGTGGTATGAAACTGCACTTGAAATAAGTGTTATTAGTGTTTTAAAAATGTTGAGATTCCGTCCTGTCAATCACGCCATGAAGGCCACGCCCCTTCCGGTGGGAGGGATTATAAAACCCAGAAGTGTGGGTGTGACTCAGCCACTGCAAGATGGGGGAGAGGTCACGACTGTTTGAGCTGTGAATCAACTGCACACACTGAATGTCTACTGAACTGTGAGTGTGGTGTTTATGTGGTGCTTTGTGTGGTTTTATGGTAGTTTCACCCTGCTTGAAGTGGTATGAAACTACACTTGAATTTGGTGGCATTGCACCCTGCTTGAAGCGGTATGAAACTGCACTTGAATTTGGTGGCCTTGCACCCTGCTAGAAGTGGTAGGAAACTGCATTTGAATTTGGTGGCCTTGCACCCTGCTTGAAATGGAATTTCAAGGAATAGCAGCGAGTCAACTGCCAGCCCGCCAGCCGTGAATGAGCTGCCAGCACATCAGGCTTGAGTGACTGAGCTTCCACCCCAGGAATCCATTTGGCCCACAATGTCCTTACGAGCCCTCTGGAAACACTCCAGAAAGCCCCCCCCTTTACTGGCCACCAATTGGTGGAGAGGTGGAATATTGGTGGAGAGGTGGAATATTGGTGGAGGTGGAATATTGCGTCGGCAGACCAGCCCTCCGGTGTGAACATGGGACCCAACGGGTCCCACTTAGTCTAGTATATTACTAAAACTCTCATCTTGACCACTTCCTGTCTGCGTTGTAATTACATTTGCGCAAAAACGATCCTCATGGCGTTTAAGTTTTGTTCTGGTGAATTAGTACAAAAGTTATGAAGGTTTTGAATGTTCCCCCTCCCCCACCCCTCCAATGGGTCCCACCTCGTCTAGTTTAACTTATTGCCAGTCTTTTTGCTAGAATCAGTAATACAGACCATTTGCTTACTTACAAAGACAGCATAGATGCACCCAGTTACAGCATCAACACTGAGACAAAGATGCAATTATTTTATTTTATACAAGGATCTGAAGAGTAAACATCTCACACTCGCATTCAATTTAAATATCCTCAACCTTTGACTTAATTTCCAATGAAATTCTCTGGCAAATGAATACTCCGTTTTTTTTATAGTTTTTAGTGAGTCCTGTTTTTTTGTTTGTAGGGGATATGGTCTTTTAATGTGGGGGGGTAGGTGTAACTTTATTTCTAGGTCCCTACCTGGTCGGTGTGACAGCCTTTTCTCTGGGCTGCCCATCGGCCCGCCCTCGTGGCCTACCTGCGTGCTTGGAGCGCCGTTTCCTGGCGGGGACCGCCCATCACCTCGGCAGCAGCACAGCGTTGGAGCGCTGGAGCGGAGCGGGCGACGCCTTGCCTGGGTCGCCGCGCTGGAGCTCTGGCAAGCTGGACCGCCGAGAGCAGCATCTCCGGGCTGCGGAGCGGAGAGGTGGCAGTGCGGAAGGCGGCGCCGACTTTATCATCGGGAGCCTGGGAGCTCCAAACCGGCGCGGCCTTGTCGGCTTCGGCAGCCGCGGGCTCCAACCAGGAAGCGGCCGTTCCAGGTGGCCCAGCCGCCGAAAGGACTCTCCCGACGACGGGGCATGACCACCCGGTGAGAACGGCCAGGGACATCGGGCCTCCGTAGAGGCAACTGCGGTGGTCTCAATAGGCCTGACTTTGGGGTGAACATGGGGTGGGGACTGGACATTGTGCCTTCCTCCACAGTGCTACCCACTGTGGGGGGATGATTTTTTTGTCTAATTGTAGTCCTGTAGGTCTGTGTCCAAGATGGCTGTCGTGAAGAGAGAGTGGACGCTGGCGCGCTTTGGCTGCCGCTGCTCTCTCTTCACATTGTGTTTTTGATTTTCTGTTTTTGGATTGAATTCTGTTTTTAATTTGTGTCTCTGTGATGTCTTTTTTACTTGTTCTATTCCGATTATATGTTTTTATTCCGATTACTATGTAAGGTGTCCTTGAGATGTCTGAAAGGCGCCCATTAAATAAAATTTATTATTATTATTATTAAAGCAACCACAGGATGTACCAAACGGTGGACAAATGTTTGGCAAAACACTTTAGTAAATTAAAATTGAAGTCAAAGTCAGATCAAATTGCCGCAGCTTTATTTAATTAACCATATTTCAATACAGATCAGAGAAATATGGACATCGTGAAATAATACAAAAGCATACTGAAAAATATTAAATTAGGCATAGTACTGCAATTAAGAGCCCATATATAGTGGTATGCCTAGCCAGTCACTTTTCAGATTAAAATTATTCCTAAATAGCCAATACATAAATGGTTAGTGGGAAAAGTGGAAAATGCTGAATAGTGAACTAAATGTCAATCATTGATCATTTAAACCAAATACTAGTCATTTACCTACATTAGGATAGTTCCCTATGGTTTAAAATATTAAAAGCTATTAATATCTTAAAACTGTTCACAAAAGTCCAAACATTCCATAGCCAAATTATTCCAGCTACAGATTTCAGCAATACTCGAAGGACAGTTATTCGAGAGTATGTGGAGAAACTAAACATTGCCCATCGTCATTTCAAACAAAAAGGCTTATCTGGATCATAAGCGCTCAGATACTTTAATGTACAGTACACTCACCAAAAGCAAAGAAAATTCAAAGTCTGACAAATTTAACCTCGTAACATTGTTAATGTTTATTTTCTTGGAATGGATTTGAAACAAGAACAGATCTCAGATATCGTTCTTTCAAGATATCGTTATTCAAACGCAAGTCTCAGTAGCAAATATGTTTAGTCAGGTCATTTAAACTTCCTATGGGATGGCAGCAGATGTACGTTTAATTCTGCCTCGTGTCCTCAAAGACTTTTACAGGTTTGTGTTCCAGTAAGTCACATGCAGAATGATAATCACCCCCCATACTTGGGCACCAAGGAAAAATGTAACAATCTGAATTCTGTTGCAGGTGAGCAAGATCTGCTCAGCTAACAGCAATAACCACAAATGGTTTTTAAGCTTATTGCCACACTTGGGGTGACTTTACCCATTAGGGAAAGCTAAAGTTGCCAATCTGATATAGCCAGAGATTTCAACAATTGGACCCTGAACAAAGAAATGATCTAGATAAAGCAACAGTTATGAAGCCGTTTTCATAAAATACTTGGATTGACACCTGGGGATAATATATGTAACAGTTTAAAGACATGATATGGCAATTACTGACCATCATGAAACATTTTTTTCCCACACTAAAAATAATCCCCATACAATTTTTTTTTGTACCCTTTAGTGAGATTTTAAAAATGAACACTGATGTGCTGCATAAACATAAAAAACAGCCACATGAACAGTACAATACAAAGCTTAATTTCGTCTTTTAAAAAAACAATGTTACAGATGACAAAAAGCAGGGTACATCTTCATATGGACATTTTATAACTTTTTTAGTGCATCGTCAATGTCAGGAATCATTTCCTTCAGTTGGTTCCACTGGTCTGGTAATAGAGAGATTCCTAAATTTATAAACAAAAGTGTTATAACTGGCAACAGAAATCCAAGGTTAAAGTTATAAAATAACATTTTACAATTAACCTCTGTCAATCTTTTATTTGAAGGCATCACATTTAGTAAGGGAAGGTTGCAAGTGGAACAGTCCCCCACAGAAATCTGCTAATTTATAATGGCAAGCCTCATCTAATCCAATGTAACCCATCATTTTAAATTTGCATCCACATTCCCATTAGACAATACATTTTTTTAAAAATCACCTTTTTTCCCAGGCTTCATTTCACCATCTTGGTTCATCCAGTATTCTCTGACATCAATTAGGACTTTCCCTTTGAATTCACGCACGCTGACATATCTCATTTTGCCAATCTGTCGAAGAAGCAGTTGGAATTAGCCCTAATGATCTAATAGCACAGTTCTTAAAAGTTATCTTCATGTAAAAGTCCTTATTAATATTGTGCAATTAAATAGTTAACAAACAGACAAACATTTAAATTCAGATTCAGATTCAATTTTAATTGTCATTGTCAGTGTACAGTACAGAGACAACGAAATGCATTTAGCATCTCCCTGGAAGAGCGACATAGCAAATGATTTGAATAAATAATAATAAGTGATAATAAGTGTCCGGGTGGTGGGGGGGGGGGTGATTGGCAGTCACCGAGGTACGTTGTTGAGTAGAGTGACAGCTGCCGGGAAGAAGCTGTTCCTGGACCTGCTGGTTCGGCAACGGAGAGACCTGTAGCGCCTCCCGGATGGTAGGAGGGTAAACAGTCCATGGTTGGGGTGAGAGCAGTCCTTGGCGATGCTGAGCGCCCTCCGCAGACAACGCTTGCTTTGGACAGACTCAATGGAGGGGAGCGAGGAACCGGTGATGCGTTGGGCAATTTTCACCACCCTCTGCAATGCCTTCCGGTCGGAGACAGAGCAGTTGCCATACCATACTGTGATGCAGTTGGTAAGGATGGTGGTTGGTAAGGATTTAACAGACCAACAAACAGTGCAGCACGTAATTTTCATCTGCGCTGTCCTCCGCCCCCCTGGTGGAGGGGTAGACCTCAAGGCCCTCGACAACAGCACATTGAACTGGCCACAGTGCCTGGAGGGCGTTACATAACTTCTGCTGCCTCAAACGCAAAATTAATATTTAATAACAATAGAAGAATTTTAATGTTATGGATCATATTGCAGAATGATATGCTTGGCCAACTTAAACCACTCGAAGCTCTTGATATTTATAAGAGTAAAAATTCTACTGGTGTTCATGGGTGAAAATACGATTGCAATTTTGTCACTGTTAAAAGCAGTTTGACTTTTCATCTTTGTGTATGATAGACCATGTGCTATTATTTTGTTTCGTTAATTCAGCTACATTTCAGATCAGGATGTGAAAGTAACATCACTAAACCATTTGTCACACAAAGCTATGATCATATCCCATCATTCCCGACAAGTCCACGTGCCTATTTAAAAGATTCTAACACCAGTATCATATCTGCCACCAATTCAAGTCAAGTTTATTTGTCACATACACATACAAGATATGCAGTAAAATGAAAGCGGCAATGTCTGCAGATTGTGCAAAAATTACAGAACAGAATAGAACATAATCAGAATGTTAGATTTTTTTTTTTTAAACACAACAGTAAATTAGTACAGTAAATTTGTCTCTGGTGAGATAATAGTTTACAGTCCTGATGGCCTGTGGGAAGAAACTCCGTCTCATCCTCTCTGTTTTCACGGCATGACACCATCACCCCAGCAACATGTTCCAAGCACCCACCACTTTTAAAAACTTGTCCTGTAGATCTTTAAACTCTCACCTTAAAGCTATGCCCTCTAGTCTTTGACATTTCCATCCTGGTCAAAAAGTTCTGACCTTTACCCTATCCAAGCCACTCATAATCCCATTCATCTCCCCTCAGTCTCCAAGTTCAAAAGCGAGAAAACTAAATTTTACAGGCTGGGCACAGCTGACAAATTCCTGGCTTCATTCCGCCATTCTAATCCCCCAAAAAAAGATGGAAGAAAAACCTACCCTTCAATCTTGAGGCAGTTAAGACCTGGTGCGGCAAAATACGTAATTTTAACTTCAAACTGCAGAGAGCTGGACCACAGTCCACTGCATCAAGCAAACCACAGCGCACCACCCCCAATCAACTAATAGGGTGGAATAGTGATAGAGTACTGGGTTCAATCCTGACTACCGTTGCTGTCTGGAGTTCACACATTCTCCCTGTGACCTCCTGGTTTTTCTCTGGGTGCCTCGATCCCTCCCACATCCCAAAGTAATGCAGGTTAAATGGCTTCTGTAAATTGTCCTGAGGCCGCATGGCATCCGCACGAACTCGCATAGCCTGAACGGCATGATGATTGCCGTCTTGGACACATCCTCTGGGTGGACCGGGATCTGGTTATAACCCCATACTAAATCCTCTTTGTAGAAAATTGTAGCCCCGGCCAAATGGGCGTTGAAGTCCTGGATGTGGGGTACGGGGTATCGGTCTGTGGTGGTAGCGGCATTCAGCCATCGATAATCCCCGCGAGGTGGGCCGGTAGTCTGTATGAAATGAACCACCCCGTGCCTGGGGGTCGACGACCAGAACTGTGGGGTAAGGATTTCCGGGAAAGCGTCCCAGACCCGAGCAAAGCAGGAATCCACGGACGACAGGCGGCGTCCAACCAACTCATCCAAATGCAGCGTGATCGGCTCCATCGTGGCGGCGTGGACCAAGAGCTGAGCCCTGACGTCCACCAGGAGGGAGTGAGCCAGGAGGAAGTCAGCACCGAGCAACGGCTGGGAGACATCAGCGATGGTAAACCTCCAAGAGAAATGACAGGAGCCGAACACGATCGGGACCGCGCGAACACCGTATGTGCGGATGGGGCTGCCATTTGCCGCAGTGAGGATGGCCCCCTGCTTACCGGAACAAATGTCTGCCAGCCAAGGGGGCAGGACGCTCAGCTCTGCCCCGGTATCCACGAGGAAGCAGCTCCCAGAGCGCCGGTCCCAGGCGAAGAGGCGATGAGTCTGGCCGCCCGCCGCAGGGACTATTGGCAACTGGCCCCGGCATTTCCCGGGAATGTGCATGGCTGACGGCATTGCTGTGCTGCAGCACCCCAGCGCTGGTGGTAATAGCACCAGCACCTCCTGCTGGTGGCGCTTGGAGCCTGCTGGTGGTGGACTGCAGGTGTAGTACCCGCTACGGCCGCTGGGGTGGGTGGGAGGGGCCGATCGCACAGGCCTCTGGGACGCAGCTGTCACTCGTTCCACAGTGACGTCATCCAAAGCGCGTGGGCATGCCTACCAAGGGCCCTGGTGTCGATGAAGGAGGCGTCGGTAAGTTGCAGGCGGATGTAGGCCGGCAGCAGATACAGGTAGGTGTACTCGAATATTAGGCATGGCGTGTGCCCATCCAGGAGCGCGACCATCTCGTTTAGGAGGCTTGATGGCCGGCGGTCGCCTAGCCCCTCCATATGAAGGAGCCTGGCAGCATGCTCCATCCTGCTGAGCCCATAAATCTGGAGCAGGAGCTCCTTAAGGCCGAGGTATTTCCCGGCCGTGTCCTGGTCAAGGGCCCCCACCAGGTAGTAGTAGCGGGTGTCATCCGCTGTAATGCCCCGCAGCTGGCATTGGGCCTCCGCCTGCTGAAACCAGACATGAGGCCGGGTGGTCCAGAAGGTAGGTAATTTCACAGAGACCGCATCGAGAGACAGGGCCCAGTTGGCCTGTGAGGTGGACGGACGGGCGGTTCTGTCTTTTGCCTCCATCATGACAATAATGGAGCGTCAGGGTCACTAATGTAGCGCAACGACAACCCCGAAATGAAGGCGAGGAGCCAGGTGTTTCAGGAGGTATTTTAATCGCTGTCCTTCTCCTGACCAGCAAGTCTGCAAGAGGAAGATGGCACCTAAACCCCTGCCCTTTATGCCTTTAACTAACGGCCACCTCCGGACTCATCCATTCCCGTGCCGAGGGGTTTGATAGTGGAAATTGCCCGACCCTTGGGAGCCAGTGGGCGGGTGCAAATCATCATTTCCATGATGTATCACAACATACCATACATTGCACAAAAATAGTTACATACACACTTTAGACTTCTTGAAACTAAAACACACCTGAAATAGGTTATCATCTTTGTCACTTTTAGCACATTTTGCACCTCCAGAACTTTCACCACCCTTTTGTTTTTTCGCTGGCTTCTCTGCGATAATCTTCTTTCTCTTAGCCTGTAAAGAAAATCCAGAAATTACTGGTTTCACCTTCATAAATAAAGATTAAAAATTGAATATATCATATATGGTTCATATAAAACATGGAGAATGATACTTTGAAATAGAAAGTTTTCTGAGTTCAGTTTTGGGTGTCTTTTCAATCCTGAGAGCCACCTTCACAATATAACATTTATTGCTCAAATACATGCCGCAACTGCAGCTGTAACTCATCTGCTGCTGTAATTTACTTTCAAATTAGTCGAGTCAAAAATATTTTTCTTTGGTTCATTATCAGAACAATGGCTTACTTGTAATTTATTTTAGATAGACTATAAAGCCAAAATAGGGCACAACTAATTGCCATGTAAAATAAATTTAGGTCAGATGATTACACATAAATTGACAGATTAAACTATAATTTCCATTTCTGTCTGTACTATATCATGTGTCTGATGCAAGCATGAAGATATTTCACTATGTTTTTTTTGTTAGTTACTTTTTCTTTCATCATCCACAGTGAAGTTTTGCAAATATTCTTACTGAGGTATGTTAAGATCATTTTAAGATCACTGGAAATGCATGTTACCAGAGCTACTGATTAGCTGAGAGCAAAATTAAATGTTACTTGTTTGGTCATGATACAAAAACTAATTCACTAAGTGGAAAGAATACTTTATCTTCTCCCAAGCCTCAGCAAAAACCCTATATTTAGATATAAACCAAGCATCTCCAATGATTGATTACAACCAACTTGTTTAAGAAAGAACTGCAGATGCTGGAAAAATCAAACATAGACAAAAATGCTGGAGAAATCAACCAACTTAGTTATTTTATAAAATCAAGTTGTTATTTAGCATACAGATTAATCTGAGGAAAAGGATCTTTTAAGTGTTGTACAGCACTCAAGAATTAATATTGCAAATGTGTTATCAGGTATTACAAGATCTGCTTTGAATCAAAATAATCAAATTCATATTCACAAAGCCAATATTTAACGGTTTCAGTCGAAACACACAACTTTCCAGATTTGAATTGAGAGATTGTGATATTATTGTACTACGAGAGTTACACGAATGACCATTTAAGAAGCAAAACATCTAAGTTTTGAGTTATTATTGTCACGTGTACTGAGGTGCAGTGAAAAGCATTGTTTTGCATGATATCTAATCAGATCAGATAATGGTATACAATTATAAATACAATCAAGTCAAACTAAGGTATAACTTGATTGTAGTTAAACACCAAGTATAACATGACGTATACTTGAGGGCAGAGGGAAAGATAAGTGCAGTATTCAGTTCTCAGCATTGTAGTGTGCCAGTTTCATAGACAATGTCCAATATTCACAATGGAGTAGACATTGTAGATAATTTATTGCAAGCGACCTAAAATCAGTAATATCCAACATGGTTTATATCAAACTAATATTCTTTTTCTCTTACCTTTTGATCAACTTCACTATCCGACTCGCTGTCTGAGCTTGTGGAAACAACTTCTCTTGACTTAGGCATCTGTTTATTTTTTTAAAAGCCAATATTAAGTTAATTTTACAAAAATTGAAAAAACTGCAGGTTTCTGGGAAGAAATTAAGATTAACTAATATCAAAACAAAATCCTCTTACAATATAGAATAACTGAAGGGAACAAATCTTGAAGACAAAAATCTCCTCCTCAGACCATGACATACAGATCGGAGAACTCAACGAGTACCTGACCTTCTTTGCATGGAATTACTTTTCACACCAGTTTGCCTTCAAGATTAGCTTTAAATACCTTTAATATTGAAATGAATATGACTATTAAACATGGAAGAATACCTAATATTTAGATCTCAAAAGTTGGATTTGAGGAAAATTCTTAGTTGCATCAATTTCAAGCTTTTATGCTCAAACACCATCACTTTTAAGGTACCGTATGGCTAACAAAATCATGGATCAGAGGTGCAATAAGAATGGAGTGATTATTGTAGCACCCTGTGTTCATGTATATTTTTTGCCTGCCAACAATTTAAGACAATACATATTTTAAGTGTGCTCCAATGATCAAGGAGAATTTCCACTTTATTTTCATACACTAAAATGTGCAGAATTAAGAGCTATCTGTTCAATTAATAAAAAAAGATTCAATAGGTTAATGCAAAAGAATTTACTCAAGTATCAGTCAATGACATTTGTTCACAACGCAAAAAATTACAACATGGAAGAACAGACAAATGACTAATTAGGAGATACCTTTAATATGGAAAAGAAAATGGCTATTATTAAACATGGATGGGGTACCTAATATATTTATATATGATTTTCATTCCATATAGATGTTGGAATTTTGGTTTTGTTTTGCCAGCAATTTCAAATGGAATTTCCACTGTTTGATGTTGCTGCAAAAAGACTAACCAGGCTGTTGCACATCACTGCATTTTTCAATGTTACCTATATTTAATTCAAACAACCTATAAAGATTGACAATCTATTAATTAACATTTTCGTGACAACCAAAAATCTAGTGTTCTCCAATATAAAGGCAATACCCCAAGTGTAATAAATGAATATGAATGTTGTGAACCTACTGAAAGTTACCCTATTGTAATCACTTACAGTGCAACAAAACAAAAATGGATAGTGTGTCTAAATGAAAAATTCAAAAGCAAATTTCAGGTGTCACTCAGCACTAGATGTGAACTTTCAGGACTTAAGCATTCCAACAGGACAGTGTTGTTTTGAACAGTATAAAATTCTGCATGATGTGCAGTATACAGGAAAAATACAGCTGAGGCACGACATACAACTTCTTAGTGACTGACCATAATAATTAGTATTAATCAAATACTCTACCCTTAATTTCTTACCCAATCAGTTTGTGCAGCAATCCCACATATCACTACACCCATTACATTTTGTCAGATAAATGATTTATTAAATGATTTGGACATTTTATTAATGTCTGCATATGGCAAATTCACCACCTTTACTTTCACAGAAGCAGGAAAAGAGATTAACTATGGAGAAGCAGGTGCTAAAACTATATATTACAGTAAAACAATCTCCGAAGGTACTCAGTAGGCCAGACTCCACCCATGATGCACGCAAAACCAACAGAAAAAGATTCACCAAGACTCAAATTACTTTACAATAAAATGTTAGCTGACGTACCCTCAACACCATATTCTTATTCTCTACCAACGTCCCTCTGGTGTCTATACTTCAAATATCTGTGTCGGTCTATTTTCAATATCTTCAGTTACTGCCTTACAAGTGAATAGATTAGATCACTGATTTTTCTGGGCCTGGTGTAAAGGGTACCTCTTTAGTTGGAGAGCCTGGCACAAGGTTTATCTTCAGCTCAATGTGTGGACCTAGTCACAGTTTTATTGCCTCGCCGATAAGGAATCACATTGGACATTTCAGTGCGGATCCGAAGTGGCAAGTTTCCTGCTGGAGTTGGGAGCAACAACCTTGAGAGACGGAGAGTGGGAGCCAAGGGCGGGCGAGATGGGACAAGAAACGCGCAGGGCGTGGGTACACGGGACATACGCCCGGGCGGGGTGGATCAGTGCGGGGCTGGGTAGATACCCACCCTTGTGAATTCCACACGCAGACACCTGGGGTGCATCCAACCGACCGACCCACTAGTACGGGTATCAGGGGTTACGGGGAGAAGACAGGAGAATGGAGTTAGGAGGGATATAATAGATCAGCCATGATTGAATGGCGGAGTGATGTCCTAATTCTGCTCCTGTCACTTATGAACCACATCCCATCCCCGCCTGAACACCACCCCTCAAAAAAATAAAATAAAAAACCCCAAATGTGGATCAGGACCCTAACGTGGGTTGTATAATCCAGCAGGCGCGTTTCACCGGACACTGATCCTTCAGGGATGGCGGGGCGGGTTGCGAGGCAGTGCCGCATCTGCTCTGCTCTGCTCTGCTCGCCGCCGCCGGCTCCCATTTTGTTCCCCCGATCAAACTTCGATACCGGGAAGACACCGGACGTTCCGCCCCCCGCCGCTGATTGGCGGATCCACCCAGCAACAGGCCGAATGGCTGCTGTCATTGGCCGACGCCTGTCCACCGCCGCCGCCATCCTCCCTCGTTACACACACGCGGGGGGAGAGGGGCAAGACTTATCATTTCAGATTTTTATTTAAAAGGACGAACACACAACGAATGAAAACTAGTTACGAAAAGCTTCGGCGGGAATGAGGGCCGCGGGAGATCGCGAGGATGCAATACGTACGATGTGAGGCCGGGAGCTGCAGGTCTCCGCCGAGAGCAACAAGAAGAAGAGGAGACGATCAGCTTCTGCGTCTCCTTCCCCCCCACCCCCACCAACCACCAACCGCCACCGCCGCTCGCGCTAGACCCGCCCCCGCCTGGCGACGTAGCGCGTCACCAGCACCAGCCCCGCCCCCGCCTGGCGACGTGGCGCGTCACCGCAGGCCGGCCCGCCCCCGCCTGGCGACGTAGCGCGTCACCGCCAACCCACCAGCCCCACCCCCGCCTGGCGACGTAGCGCGTCACCGCCAGACGCCCCGCCCCCGCCGGGCGACGTAGCGCGTCACCGCCAGCCGACCAGCCCCGCCCCCGCCTTGCGACGTAGCGCGTCACCGCCAGACGGCCCGCCCCCGCCCTGCGACGTGGCGCGTCACTGCCAGCCGGCCCACCCCCGCCTTGGGCGTCACCGCCTCACGTCCCCTCCCCCCCCTCATCTGCCGCCGGGACCCGGCCACGTGGTCGGGCAGAACAAAGAGCCGGGCGTTTCCCTGAACAAGCTCCGCTCGGTCCGCCTGGACTAGACCCACCTGATCAAAGATGCTCTGCTATAAGATCTTTGCACCTGATCTCCCGCTCCCATTCTCATCCTGACCTTGTGTGTTGACAGATGTTGGTTTACACTAAAGATAGACACACAATTCTGGAGCGGGTCAGGCAGCATCTCTGGAGAGAAGGAATGTGTGACATTTCGGGTCGAGACCTTTCGAAGGGTGTAAACCAGCATCTGCACTTCCTTCATATCCAAAACAAAAGGGTATACCTGCTTTGAAGGGGCAAGGCCCACTGACTCACACAGTTACACAAAAATGCTGGAAAAACTCAGCGGGTGCAGCAGCATCTATGGAGCGAAGGAAATAGGCGACGTTTCGGGCCGAAACTCTTCTTCAGACGAAACGTCGCCTATTTCCTTCGCTCCATAGATGCTGCTGCGCCCGCTGAGTTTCTCCAGCATTTTTGTGTACCTTCGATCTGCCAGCATCTGCAGTTCCTTCTTGAACACAGTTATCTGGATGACACATTAGTTTAGTGTCATGTAAGCTCTGCTATCGCCCCCCTCTCCCCAGACGAAACAAACATAGATTTCCCCTGGTCTTCACTTTTCATCCTGTGAGGTTTTGGCCTGCCCCTCTCTTTAAGCGTTCTTCCCCTCCCACCTTCCACAATCAGTCTGAAGAAGTATCCTGACCTGAAACCATTATCCATGTCCTCTCCAGTGAGACTGCCTGGCCGCTGACTTGCTCTAGCACTTTTTGTCTTGTTTTGTAAACCAGCATCTGCAGTTCCTTCTATCTACAATTATATTGATAGCTATTAGGAAGGAGAATGTTGTGGAATGGAAATATGTTGTGATATGTCAGGATCTAATTATAATTATGAGACTATATTTTGAAATGCATTAAGGAATCATTGGGACCAGCACAACTGCATTGGGGAAATCCATTGGGACCAGCACAACTGCATTGGGGAAATCCATTGGGACCAGCACAATTGCATTGGGGAAATCCATTTGGACCAGCACAACTGTGTTGGTGGAAACCCGCGTGAGCATGCTGTGGAACTTCAATAATTCTCATCAACTTTTAGAAACATAGATTGGGGCTACTTAAATAATACACTGCCCTAAAATAATCCCACTTCATTCGCTTAAAGAAAATGGTTGCACAACACAACAAAGATGTAATGGTGAGACTATAAGGCGCTGGTCAGGCCGCATGTGGTGTGCTGTCAACACATTTGGGCCCCATATCCAAAGGATGTGTTAGCTCTAGAGAGGGTCCAGGGGAGGTTTACAAGAATGATTCCAGGAATGAGTGGGTTAGCATATGATGAGCACTTAAAAGCACTGGGCCTCTACTCGCTAGAGTTTAGAAAGTTGAGGTAACTCAGAGCTGACTGACAACACAGAGCTGACGTGGATTTTGAAGAAGCAGCAACAAGGAGAAGCAAGAAGAAGCACTGATTGGCTGGAGCCCGTGGGGGAGGAGAGACACAGGTGAATGGGAGGAGGAAAACAGTTGAAAAAGAGCGGCAAAACGCAGACAGACCTAACATAGCATACGTGGATTTTGAAGAAGCAGCAACAAGGAGAAGCAGAAAGAAGTACTGATAGGCTGGAGCCCATGGGGAGGAGAGACAGAGGTGAGTCAGAGGGGGAAAACAGTTGAAAAAGAGTGGCAAAACGCAGCAACAAGGAGAAGCGGGAAGAAGCACTGATTGGCTGGAGCTCTTGGGGGAGGAGAGGAAGTCACAAGGGACAAACAGTTTAAAACTGAAGAATTTGGTTTGGAAATTGTTAAATTAGGCAATTTATCAGTGAATATAACCGCTCTAGGGGAGCAGCCTTGTGAGTAAAGTGTGAGTCTTTGACTCGAGAGTCTTGTGAGTAAAGTGTGGGTCATGCTTGACTAATCTTCTGGAATTTTTTGAGGATGTGACAAATAAAATGGATGAAGGGGAGGCGATAGATGTAGTTTATCTAGACTTTCAGAAAGCCTTTGATAAAGTCCCGCACGGGAGACTGGTGACTAAAAAAATTAGAAATCAACAAAATAGAGAGAGTACAGAGGAGATTTACTAGAATGTTGCCTGGGTTTCAGCAACTAAGTTACAGAGAAAGGTTGAACAAGTTAGGGCTTTATTCTTTGGAGCGCAGAAGGTTAAGGGGGGACTTGATAGAGGTTTTTAAAATGATGAGAGGGATAGACAGAGTTGACGTGGAAAAGCTTTTCCCACTGAGAGTTGGGAAGATTCAAACAAGGGGACATGACTTGAGAATTAAGGGACTGAAGTTTAGGGGTAACATGAGGGGGAACTTCTTTACTCAGAGAGTGGCAGCTGTGTGGAATGAGCTTCCAGTGAAGGTGGTGGAGGCAGGTTCGTTTTTATCATTTAAAAATAAATTGGATAGTTATATGGATGGGAAAGGAATGGAGGGTTATGGTCTGAGCGCAGGTATATGGGATTAGGGGAGATTATGTGTTCGGCACGGACTAGAAGGGTCGAGATGGCCTGTTTCCGTGCTGTAATTGTTATATGGTTATATATGGTTACATGGTATTGGGGGTAGAGTGTGTGAACGGTGAATGTGAAACAAAGTCTTTATTCATCTTGTTCAGTATAAAAAATGCTTTTTTGCACATATTGAGAAAAGGAGCACCACAGCAAACAACACAGTGGTCTGAAAAAGGGCTTCTCAAACATGCAAATCAACAAATGAAGCATAAATAAGTATTTCCAGTATGTACTCTCATTCAGCTGAGAAATGGAACACAAGCCTAAATTCGGGCAATAAAGGCGACAATGCAAAGCACTCAATGGCAAGTTTTGAGATCTACCATCAGATAAGCAGATACATGATAACCACTTTTTAAAGGAAAGACAGATGCAATGAAATTACTTACACTAAAATGAAAATATAAATTCACACATAAAGTTAAATAAAACAGTCATTTTTACCATGTGATGATTTTACAACACGTCGGTAGACGTTGGCTCAAGAGTAACTCGGGAGAGGAACTTGGTAACTCGGGAGTCGAACTTGGAACATCGCAGAAATGACAAGTAATCGGCAAACTTAGTCATACCCGTGGGAACTCGGTTAAACTTTTGATCATAAACTTGGAATCTCGTACACAACCACGAGTCTTTCACTCGGGGTCACTCGTGGGTCAACTCGCACCGTGAGACAGGGCCATTAGAGTAAATGGGAGGCCATTTAAGACAGAGGTGAGAAAAAAGTTTTTCACCCAGAGAGTTGTGAATTTGTGGAATTCCCTGCCACAGATGGCAGTGGAGGCCAAATCACTGGATGGATTTAAGAGAGAGTTAGATAGAGCTCCAGGGGCTAGTGGAATCAAGGGATATGGGGAGAAGGCAGGCATAGGTTATTAATTGGGGACGATCAGCCATGATCGCAATGAATGGTGGTGCTGGCTCGAATGGCCTCCTCCTGCACATATTTCTATGTTTCTATGAGGGGGACCTCATTGAAACTTACAGAATAATGAAAGGCATAGATAGAGTGGATGTGGAAAGGATGTTTCCACTGGTGCGAGAGTCTAGGACCAGAAGTCATAGGATCAAAATTAAAGGAGGCGAGGAGGAACTTATTTAGTCGGAGGGTAGTTAATAGAAACATAGAAAATAGGTGCAGGAGGAGGCCATTCGGCCCTTCGAGCCAGCACCGCCATTCATTGTGATCATGGCTTATCATCCCCTATCAATAACCCATGCCTGCCTTCTCCCCATATTCCTTGACTCCACTAGCCCCAAGTGCTCTATCTAACTCTCTCTTAAATCCATCCAGTGACTGGGCCTCCACTGCCCTCTGTGGCAGGGAATTCCATGAATTTGCAACTCTCTGGGTGAAAACGTTTTTTCTCACCTCAGTTTTAAATGACCTCCCCTTTATTCTAAGACGGTGGCCCCTGGTTCTGGACTCACCCAACATTGGGAACATTTTTCCTGCATCTAGCTTGTCCAGTCCTTTTAGAATTATATATGTTTCTATAAGATACCCCCTCATCCTTCTAAACTCCAGTGAATACAAGCCTAGTCTTTTCAATCTTTCCTCGTATGACAGTCCCGCCATCCCAGGGATCAATCTCGTGATTCTATGCTGCACTGCTTCAATCACAAGGATGTCCTTCCTCAAATTAGGAGACCAAAACTGTACACAATACGCCAGATGTGGTCTCACCAGAGCCCTACACAACTGCAAAAGAACTTATTTACTCCTATACTGAAATCCTCTTGTTATGAAGGCCAACATTCCATTAGCTTTCTTTACTGCCTGCTGTACCTTCACGCCAACTTTCAGTGACCGGTGTATAAGGACACCCAGGTCTCGCTGTACCTCCCCCTTACCTCACCTGACCCCATTGAGATAATAATCTGCCCCCTTGTTTTTGCCGCCAAAGTGGATAACCTCACATTTATCTATATTATACTGCATCTGGCACGCATCTACACACTCACTCAACCTGTCCAGGTCACCCTGCAACCTCCTAACATCCTCTTCACAGTTCACACTGCCACCCAGCTTTGTGTCATCCGCAAACTTGCTAGTGTTGCTCCTAATTCCCTCTTCCAAATCATTAATATATATGGTAAACAGTTGCAGCCCCAACACCGAGTTTTGTGGCACTCCACTTGCCACTGCCTGCCATTCTGAAAAGGATCCGTTCACTCCTACTCTTTGCTTCCGGTCTGCCAACCAATTTTCTATCCATGTCAACACCCTACCCCCAATACCTTGTGCTCTAATTTTTGTCACCAGTCTCCCGTGCGGGACCTTATCAAAGGCTTTCTGAAAGTCTAGATACACTACATCCACTGGCACCCCTTCATCCATTTAACTTGTCACATCCTCAAAAAATTCCAGAAGATTAGTCAAGCATGATTTCCCTTTCATAAATCCATGTTGACTTGGACTAATCCTTTTACTGCTATCCAAATGCCCCATTATTACCTCTTTAATAATTGACTCCAGCATCTTTCCCACCACCGAAGTCAGGCTAACTGGTCTGTAATTCCCCGTTTTCTCTCTCGCTCCTTTCTTGAAAAGTGGGATAACATTAGCTATCCTCAAATCCACAGGAACTGATCCTGAATCTATTGAACATTGGAAAATGATCTCCAATGCGTCCACTATTTCTAGAGCCACCTCCCTGAGGACCCTGGGATGCAGACCATCAGGCCCAGGGGATTTATCATTCTTCAGTCCCATTAGCCTACCCAATACTATTTCTCGCCTAATGAAAATTTATTTCAGTTCCTCTATCCCCTTAGATTCTCTGTCCTCCAGTACATCTGGGAGATTGTTTGTGTCTTCCTTAGTGAAGACAGATCCGAAGTACCTATTCAACTCTTCTGCCATTTCCTTGTTGCCCATAATAAATTCACCCATGTCTGCCTTCAAGGGACCCACATTTGACTTTGCTACTCTTTTTCCCTTAACATATCTAAAGAAGCTTTTACTGTCCTTCTTTATATTCCTGGCCAGCTTCCCTTCGTACTTCATCTTTTCAGCCCGTATTGCCTGTTTTGTTTCCTTCTGTTGTCCTCTGAAAGTTTCTCAATCCTCTGGCTTCCGGCTACTCTTTGCTGTGTTATACATCTTTTCTATTAGTTTGATTCTATCCCTAACGTCTCTTGTCAGCCACGGTGGCCTCCTACTCCCCTTAGAATCTTTCTTCCTTTTTGGAATGAAATGATCCTGCGTCTTCCGGATTATGCCCAGAAATTCCTGCCATTGCTGTACCACCGTCATTCCTGCTAGGATCCCTTTCCAGTCTACCTTGGCCAGCTCCCCTCTCATGCCTTCATAGTCCCCTTTGTTCAACTCCATCACTGCCACTTCTGATTTAACCTTCTCAAATTGCAGATTAAAACTAATCATGTTATGATCACTACCTCCATGCGGTTCCTTTACCTCGAGTTCTCTTATCTTGGTTCATTGGACAACACTAAATCCAGAATTGCCTTTTCTCTGGTCGGCTCCATTACAAGCTGCTCTAAAAATCCATCTCGGAGGCATTCTACAAACTCTCTTTCTTGGGGTCCTGAACCAACCTGATTTTCCCAGTCTACCTGCATATTGAAATCCCCCATCACCACAGTGGTGTTAAACTGAATTCTTCTGTCAATCTAAAGTCAACTTGACTCAAACACTTGTTGCTGTTAAAAGCAATTCTTTATTCAGCTGAGACCAGTCTCTTGAACCTTCCAACACAGAGCTGATGCTCTGGGGCGGGTCCAGAGAGGAGTAACTTTCTGGGACGACAGATGGCACAATGGGCTAAGTGTTCGGCTGGCGACCGGAAGGTAGCCGGTTCGAATCCCGCTTGGAGTGCATACTGTCGTTGTGTCCTTGGGCAAGACACTTCACCCACCTTTGCCTGTGTGTGAATGTGTGTGAGTGATTGGTGGTGGTCGGAGGGGCCGTAGGCGCAGAATGGCAGCCACGCTTCCGTCAGTCTGCCCCAGGGCAGCTGTGGCTACAGAAGTAGCTTACCACCACCGAGTGTGACTGAGGAGTGAATGAATAATGCGATGTAAAGCGCCTTGAGTATAAGAAAGGCGCTATATAAATCCCATCCATTATTATTATTATTAACTTTGATACAAACTCATGGCATTTATATAGGTATTAGACATTTCAGATACAGAGGGTATGACAAGCTAGTAACTAATCATCTGAGTCCTTCTGGTGATTTACAACATCAGTCACATGATCCCCCTTCCCTGGCCTCTTTACAACCTTAGTTTGCCTGTGGTATAACTTTATAACTTTGTTTTAGAATTATTTTATTTTAACACAGCAAAACCCCAGTAGGCTCACTTATCAACGACCACTCCTCAAAATATAAGATACATACAATGATCACACGTCATACACACTTTCTATACCAAGAAAAAAGATATTTCTATAAATCTAAACAATTTCTATGTCTAATGTTTACATTCCTACTAAGACATTTCATAATTTGTTTTACTACAATTTCACAGTTTGAAATACTTTTACCTATGTCTTTAAAACATTAATTATATAAGTTTGCTGAATTACAGTTTCAAGTTCAAAACCCATACCCATCCCAACCAAGCATACATGGGTCGTAAATCTGTCAACTTACTTAATAAGTGTTTGGTTCCAGGATGCAGCTTCTAACTTACAGCCTCCCCTTTTCCTGCTATCTCTGGGAGCTGTATTACCAATCTCTCTACAAGGCCCTTTACAAATATTACAAATTATCTTCTTCTCCAAGCAACTACTCCTCTTCACATACATCCTAATTCAACAGCCAAGGCTAACTACAGGGCCTATCATCTCTCAGCCCTAACTATATCTCAAACTACAGCACAAACCTCACAACTTAAGAATGGCCATAAAGAAAAGAGCAATTGACCTCTGGCCTAAGAAGAGGCCCCTATTCAGCTATCCATTCTCCAACACAAAGTCATATCAAATACAATCTCCTCCAGTGCTATAATTGCCTCAAATCAATAAACTCAGCTAAGCAGGTTCAAGTTCAGGCCTCCATGTTTTGATTCATCTTTGCCTGTGTGTATGTGTCTGTTTGCACTTTATTTCGGTTCAGGAAAACCTTAAGCTTTTCTTTTGCAAATTACCTAGCTTATATAAAAGTCACTATCCAAGCGGTTCTATTTATATAATATTTCCTCAGTGGCATTACCTTTGTTACATGCCAGTTTTAACTCCTGCTGCAACTTAGACCCTACATCCAGGCTACTATTTGGGGGTCTGTAAATAACACCAAATAGTGTCTTCTTGCCTTTGCAATTCCTCAACTTAATCCACAGTGACTCTACCTCGTCAGTCCCTATGTTTCCCCTCGCAAGGGACTGAATTCCATCCCTCATCAGCAGATCTACCCCCTCTCCTCTGTCCACCTGCCTGCCCTTTCCATAGGATGTATAACCCTGAATATTAAGTTCCCAGGCCCGATCCTCCTGCAGCCACGTCTCAGTAATCCCCACAATGTCATATCTACCAACCTCTAACTGAGCCTCAAGCTCATCTACTTTACTTCTTATATTTTGCGCGTTCATATACAATACTTTTAATTCCTTATGCCCCTGTCCCACTTAGGAAACCTGAACGGAAACCTCTGGAGACTTTGCGCCCCACCCAAGGTTTCCGTGCAGTTCCTGGAGGTTGCAGGTGGTTGCCGGAGCTTGCAGGTAGTGGAAGCAGGTAGGGAGACTGACAAAATCCTCCGGGAACCACACGGAAACCTTCGGTGGAGCGCAAAGTCTCCAGAGGTTTCCGTTCAGGTTTCCTAAGTGGGACAGGGGCATGATCGGAAAGAAGGGGATGAATATTCTGCAGCGTGACTTTAGAGAGCTCGGAAAAATGCTGAAAAGCAGGACCTCCAGGGCTGTTATCTCCGGTTTGCTTCCAGTTCCTCGTGCTGGCGAGAGCAGGAACAGGGAGATACGGGACCTGAACGTGTGGCTGATGAACTGGTGCACGGGGCAGGGATTTAGATTCTTAGATCACTGGGATCTGTTTTGGGGTAAGGGGGAACTGTACAAAAGGGACGGATTGCATCTTAACAGGTGTGGGACCAGCATTCTGGCAGGCAGGTTTGCCACTGCTACACGGGTGGTTTTAAACTGAATAAGGGGGGTGGGGTGTCGAATGGGATGGTGGAGGATGGAGTTAAAGGGAAAGGGTTTCTTAAATGTGTGAGCGTAGAGACAGAGGGGTGTAAAATGAGGGTAGAAACAATAGGTAGCAAGGTGAAAAGTAAAAGTGGCAGGCAGACAAAACCAGGGCAAAAATTAGAAAGGGCCTCTTTTCAACATAATTGTATAAGGGGTAAGAGTGTTGTAAAAACAAGCCTGAAGGCTTTGTGTCTCAATGCAAGGAGCATTCGTAATAAGGCGGATGAGTTGAATGTGCAGGTAGCTATTAATGACTATGATATAGTTGGGATCTCACGGAGACATGGCTCCAGGGTGACCAAAGGCTGGGAGCTGAACATCCAGGGATATTCAATATTCAGGAGGGATAGAGAGAAAGGAAAAGGAGGTGGGGTAGCGTTGCTGATTAGAGAGGAGATTAACGCAATGGAAAGGAAGGACATTAGTTTGGAGGATGTGGAATCGGTATGGGTAGAGCTGCGAAACACTAAGTGGCAGAAAACGCTGGTGGATGTTGTGTACAGGCCACCTAACAGTAGTAGTGAAGTTGGAGATGGTATCAAACAGGAAATTAGAAATGCGTGCGACAAAGGCAAAACCATTATAATGGGTGACTTCAATCTACATATAGATTGGGTGAATCAAATTGGCAGGGGTGCTGAGGAAGAGGATTTCTTGGAATGTATGCGGGATAGTTATCTAAATCAACATGTAGAGGAACCAACGAGAGAGCAGGCTATTTTAGACTGGGTATTGAGTAATGAGGAAGGGTTAGTTAGCAGTCTTGTTGTACGTGCCCCCTTGGGCAAGAGTGACCATAATATGGTTGAGTTCTTCATTAGGATGGAGAGTGACATTGTTAATTCAGAAACAATGGTTCTGAACTTAAAGAAAGGTAACTTTGAGGGTATGAGACGTGAATTGGCCAAGATTGACTGGCAATTAATTCTAAAAGGGTTGACGGTGGATATGCAATGGAAGACATTTAAAGACTGCATGGATGAACTACAAAAATTGTTCATCCCAGTTTGGCAAAAGAATAAATCAGGGAAGGTAGTGCATCCGTGGATAACAAGGGAAATCCGGGATAGTATCAAAGCGAAGGATGATGCGTACAAATTAGCCAGAAAAAGCAGCATACCGGAGGACTGGGAGAAATTCAGAGACCAGCAGAGGAGGACAAAGGGCTTAATTAGGAAAGGAAAAATAGATTATGAAAGAAAACTGGCAGGGAACATAAAAACTGACTGCAAAAGTTTTTATAGATATGTGAAAAGAAAGAGATTAGTTAAAACAAATGTAGGTCCCTTGCAGTCAGAAACAGGTGAGTTGATCATGGGGAACTAGGATATGGCGGACCAATTGAATAACTACTTTGGTTCCGTCTTCACTAAGGAAGACATAAATAATCTGCCGGAAATAGCAGGGGACCGCGGGTCAAAGGAGTTGGAGGAATTGAGTGAAATCCAGGTTAGCCGGGAAGTGGTGTTGGGTAAATTAAATGGATTAAAGGCCGCTAAATCCCCAGGGCCAGATAGGCTGCATCCCAGAGTACTTAAGGAAGTAGCTCCAGAAATAGTGGATGCATTAGTAATAATCTTTCAAAACTCTTTAGATTCTGGAGTAGTTCCTGAGGATTGGCGGGTAGCAAACGTAACCCCACTTTTTAAGAAGGGAGGGAGAGAGAAAACGGGGAATTACAGACCAGTTAGTCTAACATCGGTAGTGGGGAAACTGCTAGAGTCAGTTATTAAAGATGGGATAGCAGCACATTTGGAAAGTGGTGAAATCATTGGACAAAGTCAGCATGGATTTACAAAAGGTAAATCATGTCTGACGAATCTTATAGAATTTTTCGAGGATGTAACTACTAGCGTGGATAGGGGAGAACCAGTGGATGTGGTGTATCTGGACTTCCAGAAGGCTTTCGACAAGGTCCCACATAAGAGATTAGTATACAAACTTAAAGCACACGGCATTGGGGGTTCAGTATTGATGTGGATAGAGAACTGGCTGGCAAACAGGAAGCAAAGAGTAGGAGTAAACGGGTCCTTTTCACAATGGCAGGCAGTGACTAGTGGGGTACCGCAAGGCTCAGTGCTGGGACCCCAGCTATTTACAATATATATTAATGATCTGGATGAGGGAATTGAAGGCAATATCTCCAAGTTTGCGGATGACACTAAGCTGGGGGGCAGTGTTAGCTGTGAGGAGGATGCTAGGAGACTGCAAGGTGACTTGGATAGGCTGGGTGAGTGGGCAAATGTTTGGCAGATGCAGTATAATGTGGATAAATGTGAGGTTATCCATTTTGGTGGCAAAAACAGGAAAGCAGACTATTATCTAAATTCAGATCAGATTCAATTTTAATTGTCATTGTCAGTGTACAGTACAGAGACAACGAAATGCATTTACAGTACAGAGACAACAAAATGGTGGCCGACTAGGAAAAGGGGAGATGCAGCGAGACCTGGGTGTCATGGTACACCAGTCATTGAAAGTGGGCATGCAGGTGCAGCAGGCAGTGAAGAAAGCGAATGGTATGTTAGCTTTCATAGCAAAATAATTTGTGTATAGGAGCAGGGAGGTCCTACTGCAGTTGTACAGGGTCTTGGTGAGACCACACCTGGAGTATTGCGTACAGTTTTGGTCTCCAAATCTGAGGAAGGACATTATTGCCATAGAGGGAGTGCAGAGAAGGTTCACCAGACTGATTCCTGGGATGTCAGGACTGTCTTATGTAGAAAGACTGGATAGACTTGGTTTATACTCTCTAGAATTTAGGAGATTGAGAGGGGATCTTATAGAAACTTACAAAATTCTTAAGGGGTTGGACAGGCTAGATGCAGGAAGATTGCTCCCGATGTTGGGGAAGTCCAGGACAAGGGGTCACAGCTTAAGAGGGAGTTAGATGTGTCCCTTGTGGCTAAGGGGATCAGAGGGTATGGAGAGAAGGCAGGTACGGGATACTGAGTTGGATGATCAGCCATGATCATATTGAATGGCGGTGCAAGCTCGAAGGGCCGAATGGCCTACTCCTGCACCTAATTTCTATGTTTCTATGATGCATCTCACCTTTCATATAGATCCCTATTACACTTGGCCATAGGCTCCTATCCCTTTGTAAGCTCCCGTTAATTCTGGGTTCATTAACCATCCCTTTACTCTCTTTCCATTTAACTCCGTCCTCGACTATCCCATTTGACACCCCACTCCCCTTATTCAGTTTTAAACCACCCGTGTAGCAGTGGCAAACCTGCCTGCCAGAATGCTGGTCCCCCACCTGTTAAGATGCAATCCGTCCCTTTTGTAAAGTTCCCCTTACTCCAAAACAGATCCCAGTGATCTAAGAATCTAAATCCCTGCCCCCTGCACCAGTTTTTCAGCCACACATTCAGGTCCCATATCTCCCTGTTCCTGCTATCGCCAGCACGAGGAACTGGAAGCAAACCGGAGATAACAACCCTGGAGGTCCTGCTTTTCAGCATTTTTCCGAGCTCTCTAAAGTCACGCTGCAGAATATTCATCCCCTTCTTTCCGACATCGTTTGTGCCAACATGCACTACCACTTCCGGCTGTTCACCTTCGCCCTTGAGGATTTTCTGCACTCTGTCCATGACATCCTGGATCCTAGTACCAGGAAGGAAGCACACCATCCCCGAATCCCGTCTTATCCCGCAGAACCCCCAGTCCGTACCTCTCACAATTGAGTCTCCAACTACATGGCGTTGCCTGACGTTGGCCTCTTTGGTTTTGGCTCAACAGCCCTTTTTGCTTCGCAAGCCAGTTCGCCACTCAGTGTGATAATGTCTTCTGTCCCGACATCTTTAAGTGGGTGAGCCTGTTCACAAGAGGTACAACACCGGGGGACGTTTGCATTCCATGTTTCCCTCCCTATCCAATATCCCTTCTCACCGATCTGTGGAATTCGTGGAGTCAGAGGGCTGTGGAAGCCGTCAGTGGATATTTTTGAGCAAGAAATATACAAATTCTTGATTATAATGTGTCAATAAACAATAGGTGCAGGAGTAGGCCATTCGGCCCTTTGAGCTAGCACTGCCATTCTATATGATCATGGCTGATCATCCACAAATAGTACTCGGTTCCTGCCTTCTCCCTATATCCCCTGATTCCAGTATCTTTAAAAGTCCTATCTAGTATCCAGAGAACTGGCCTCCAGCGCCCTCTGAGGCAGAGAATGCCACAGACTCAAAACTCTGTGTGAAAAAGTGTTTCCTCATCTCCGTTCTAAATGGATTACCCCTTATTCTTAAACTGTGGCCCCTGTTTCTGGACTCCCCCAACATCGTGAACATGTTTCCTGCCTTAGCGTATCCAAACCCTTAATAATCTTATGCTTCAATAAAATAGCCTCTCATCCTTTTAAATTCTAGAGTATACAAGCCCAGCTGCTCCATTCTCTCAGCATATGACAGTCCCGCAACCCCGGGAATTAACCGTGAACCTAAGCTGCACTCCCTCAATAGCAACAATGTCCTTCCTCAAACTTGGAGACCAAAACTGAACACGATACTCCAGGGGTGGTCTCACTAGGGCCCTATAGGATGCACACACTTGAATATTCAGTTCCTAGCCCTGGCCCTCTTGCAACCATGTCTCTGTAATTCCCACATCATCCTTGCCAATTTCTAACTGAGCCTCAAGCTTGTCCACTTGATTTCTTATACTTCGCGCATTCATATATAACACTTTGACTTCGGTATTCACCTCCCCTCTCACACCACTCATTATTGGCCCTGACCTTACTCTCTTATCCCTTCTTGAAACATAGACATAGAAACATAGAAAATAGGTGCAGGAGTAGGCCATTCGGCCCTTCGAGCCTGCACCACCATTCAATATGATCATGGCTGATCATTCAACTCAGTATCCTGTACCTGCCCTCTCTCCATACCCCCTGATCCCTTTAGCCACATCTAACTCCCTCTTAAATATAGCCAATGAACTGGCCACAACTACCTTCTGTGGCAGAGAATTCCAGAGATTCACCACTCTCTGTGTGAAAAATGTGTTTCTCATATCGGTCCTAAAATATTTCCCCCTTATCCTTAAACTGCGACCCCTTGTTCTGTACTTCCCCAACATCGGGAACAATCTTCCTGCATCTAGCCTGTCCAACCCCTTAAGAATTTTGTAAGTTTCTATAAGATCCTCCCTCAATCTTCTAAATTCTAGCAAGTACAAGCCGAGTCAATCCAGTCTTTCTTCATATGAAAGTCCTGACATCCCAGGAATCAGTCTGGTGAACCTTCTCTGCACTCCCTCTACGGCAAGAATGTCTTTCCTCAGATTTGGAGACCAAAACTGTACGCAATATTCCAGGTGTGGTCTCACCACGACCCTGTAAAACTGCAGTAGAACCTCCCTGCTCCTATATTCAAATGCTTTTGCAATGAATGCTAACATACCTGCATTTGGTGTATTGTATTCAATTTTAATCACTCTGCTTTGGGAAGGATGTCATTAAGCTGCAAAGAGTGCCGAGAAGACTTACGAGGATGTTGCCCAGACTAGAGGGCCTGAGCTATGGGGAGAGATTGGGCAAGTTAGGCCTTCATTCCTTGGAACACAGGAGGCTAAGGGGGAGATCTTAGAGAGGGATATAAAATCATGAGTGGAAATGATAGGGTGAATGCACAGCTTTTTTTTACATGGGGACGGGAATTATGAACCAGAGGACATGGGTTTAAGGTGAGAGGGAAAATATTTAATAGAAACAGAGGCACCTTTTCCATTCACAGGATGATTGGTATATGGAATGGTATGCCAGAGGTATTTGCGGCATTTACAATAAACAACATTTAAAAGATGCTTTAGGACAGGCATATGGATGGGAATGGTTTAGAGGGATATAGGCTAAATGCAGGCGAATGGGACGAGTTTTAATGGGGCATTTTGCTCGTCATGGATGAATTGGGCTGAATGGGGTTTCTTCCATTCTGCATGACTCTGACTCTAATTATTTTGTGCTTCACTTGCACCCTGTCTAGAGCCTCAATATATCATATGACACAGGGATACCTTTTGTCATGTTTCCTTGTGACCCACTTCCCCTTTAACTCCATCTTTATACTTCCAATTTGTCAATCCCTCCCCTCCAGGTTATGGGGAGAAGGCAGGAAAATGGGATTAGGAGGCAGAGATCAACCATGATTGAATGGCAGAGTAGACTTGATGGGCCGAATGGCTTAATTCTACTCCCTAACGTGAACCTTTTCCGATGCAAGCCTATATTTAATTCAAACAATCGTGAAATTTTTACAATTAATCAATTAAGTTTCCATAACAACCACAAATCTAGTTTTATTTTACTGGGGAAAAGACAATCCTGGAATCTTAATAAGCAGGTGAATGCAGTGAACTAATATTACCCTTTTGTAATCACCTTCAGTGCAATAAAGCAAAATTAACAACGTGCCTACAGGAAAATTCCAAAAGCAAAATGGAAAAATGCATGAAAAATGTTCCCAATGTTGGGCGAGTCCAGAACCAGGGACCACAGTCTTAGAATAAAGGGGAAGCCATTGGAGACTGAGGTGAGAAAAAAAAGGTTTTCAACCAGAGAGTTGTGAATTTGTGGAATTCCCTGCCACAGAGGGCAGTGGAGGCCAAGTCACTGGACGGATTTATGAGATAGTTAGACAGAGCTCTAGGGGCTGGTGGAATCAAGGGATATGGGGAGAAGGCAGGCACGGGTTATTGACTGGGGACGATCAGCCATGATCACAATGAATGGCGGTGCTGGCTCGAAGGGCCGAATGGCCTCCTCCTGCACCTATTTTCTATGTTTCTAAAATTAAGGTGTGACTCAAAACTGGTTGTGAATATTCGGGACAAGTGTTGCAACATGTTTTTTCAATCAGTGCAATTCTGCATGATAGATCAAATATTTATGACTGCAAATGCATACAGCTGAAGCACTACATACCTTTGTGAACTTACAGCTGGTTCACTAAAGCTTGAAAGCTTTAATAAGATCAAATACAGTACTAATATAGTAGCCACCTAATAATGTACCACATAATCATTAGTAATAATCAAATACTACCTTAATTCCTTATTTGATTACAGTTTGTCTAGCAATTGCACAGAACCATAGCTCCCAAAACACTCCACCCATTACGTTCCATGTCAAATAGTTAAGGCAATAAAGAAATGACATAGGAACAGAGGGTGTAGAATCCTTGCGGGTAGACTTAAGAAACAGTAATGATAAAAAGACCCATATAGGTTATATGCAGACCTCCAAACAATAGCCAGAATGTAGGGTACAAATTACATCAGGAGATTTTGTCGTGGTTTTAAGACTCAAAGTTTGGATAAGATGACACAGACACGGAGAATTCTTCAAGAAGACGAAAAGCCTTTATTTGCACACAAATTTGGGCTTGGAACATTCAGAGGCAACACGGCCTGGTCGCTCTCCAATTGTTCTCCGATTCATAAAATCAAAAAGCTTTTTATTACAGTTTCAGCCTTATCTTCGGCTACTTGGCATGCATGCTTCTGTAACTTTAATCTCTCACTGTCCTTGCCCTTTAACTTTAATCTCTGAGCCTACCATGATGTTCTAGCTAAAGCAAAATAAAACTAAGAAGCAACTTGTTTTTGTGCCGATGTCTGATCACATAAAAATAATGTTTTAAACATATTGGTAAAAGTAAGAAGTAACTTGCTTCTTCTATATAACTTCTATATAACTTCTATATAACTTCCTCCTCTGAGACTAAAAAGTCTCAAAAGACAAAGACAACTACACACACATCCCCCAGGTCAAATCACTCATATAGCCCTAAAATGCAGGCTGGTTTAATTAATTTTACGTAATGCTGTGTAGTGTTCTTTCTCTGGCTCCTTGAGAAGCTGGGCCAAAACCCCACCCCCATTACATGAGGCAGGAAAAAAGATCCAGCTTCCCTTACAGGCTACATTTAACATTTTCCTAACAGTTCTTCTTCATCGTAGTAGTATTCTATCACCCAGGTCCACTTTCCTTTAGGGCCGGATTCGTCTGCACCCGTTATCATTGGCAGTTGTTTCACAGTAACTTTCACCAGGAGGGACTTAATACAGGGGAAAACACAGCACAACATCATTGCCACTGCATGTAGTACGACCCCAATGGTCAGACCAATTTGAATCAGCCATTCTCCCCAAACCCCCCAACATGCTCTCCAGCCACCCACACAATTGATGTCTTAACTCTACGTGTCTTTTAACCTCACTCCTTAGGTTTTTAGCTTATCCATGGCGTTAGTGAAAGACCCCTCCGGGCTAGTATTATTCCGTATGAAGGTGAAACATTGTTCCCCAAACAAGACACATACACCCCTTATTCTCACCTTATTTACACCAATCTCATAGTCACTAATGTCTCCAAAAAACTCACATTATCTTAACCATATAACAACGACAGCAATGAAACAGGCCACCTCGGCCCTTCTAGTCCTTGCCGAACACTTACTCTCACCTAGTCCCATCTACCTATACTCAGACCATAACCCTCCATTCCTTTCCCGTCCATATACCTATCCAATTTATTTTTAAATTATAAAATCGAACCTACCTCCACCACTTCCACTGGAAACTCATTCCACACAGCTGCCACTCTCTGAGTGAAGAAGTTCACCCTCATGTTACCCCTAAACTTCTGTCCCTTAATTCTCAAATCATGTCCTCTTGTTCAAATCTTCCCTACTCTCAACGGAAAAAGCTTATCTACGTCAACTCTGTCTATCCCTCTCATCATTTTAAAGACCTCTATCAAGTCCCCCCTTAACCTTCTGCGCTCCAAAGAATAAAGACCTAACTTATTCAACCTTTCTCTGTATCTTAGTTGCTGAAACCCAGGCAACATTCTAGTTAATCTCCTCTGTACTCTCTTTATTTTGTTGACATCTTTCCTATAATTTACCGACCAAAATTGTACACCCTACTCCAGAATTGGCCTCACCAATGCCTTGTACAATGTTAACATTACATCCCATCTTCTATACACAATGCTCTGATTTATAAAGGCCAGCACACCAAAAGCTTTCTTTACCACCCTATCTACATGAGATTCCACCTTCAGGGAACTATGCACAATTATTCCTAGATCCCTCTGTTCAGCTTCATTCCTCAATTCGCAACCATTTACCATGTACGTCCTATTTTGATTTGTCCTGCCAAGATGTATCACCTCACACTTATCAACATTAAACCCATCTGCCATCTTTCAGCCCACTCTTCCAACTGGCATAAATCTCTCTGTAGACTTTGAAAATCTACTTCATTATTCACAACACCACCTATTAGTATCATCTGCATACTTATTAATCCAATTTACCACACCATCATCCAGATCATTGATGTACATGACAAACAACAGTGGACCCAACACAGATCCCTGAGGTACCGCTCTAGTCACTGACCTCCAACCTGACAAACAGCCATCCACCATTACTCTCTGGCATCTCCCATACAGCCACTGTTTAATCCATCTTGCTAGTCCTTACTGAACCTTCTTAACCAACCTTACTTCCTTATTGAACCTTCTAAAACAACCTTACATGTGGAACCTTGTAAAAGGCCTTACTGAAGTCCATCTAGACAACATCCACCACTTTACCCTCATCAATTTCCCTAATAACCTCTTCAAAAAATTCAGGATTAGTCAAACATGCCTTCTTGTATTGTATTGTATTGTATTCAAATTTATTGTCATTGTCTCAGTTAGAGACAACGAAATGAATTTCCCTTACAGGCAGTATCATAAAAATAAAAATAAATAAATAATAATAAATAATAAAACATATTAAAAATAAAATAGAATTTAAAAAAAAGCACAAACAGTGAAAGTCCACGACACAACATAACACAGTGGCACCAAGGTGAGGAAGGCACCATAGTCCAGCCAGCCTCCACTCCGTTCTTCCCAGATGTTCACTCATGGTCGAGGCCTTCCTAGCACCCGCAGTCGCCGCCCTGGGTGGCCCGATGTTCAGGCCCTCACGCCGGGCTGGTGGAACGCCGACGCCGAACCCTGACGGTGAACATCCTCCTCAGCGGCCCGGACCTCCAGATCAGCCGCCTCCCGCAGCCGGAGTCCGCAGCTCCCGAGTCCGCAGCTCCCGAGTCCGCAGCTCCCGAGTCCGCAGCTCCCGAGTCCGCAGCCGGAGACCGCAGCTCCCGAGTCCACAGGCCGAGCCGGGCAGAGTCGCAGGACCCCGCGCTGTCCATCAGCGCCGCCCGCGTTGGGAGCTCCGCAATCCGCAGCTCCATGATGTCGGTGCCACAGGTCCAGCACTCCGGGCTCCAGACGGCGATCCCCGGTAAGGCATCGCCAGCCCCGCGATGTATCAGCGTTGTCCCGCCGCTGCTGGAGCTCTGGTCGATCCCGGCAGGAAAGGCCCCTTCTAGTCACAAATCCATGCCAATTCTTCCTAATCCGACCCTATTTATCCAGATTCTTATATATATTATCTTTAAGTATCCTTTCCATTAATTTGCCCACCACTGACGTCAAACAACATTCTTGTTAGAACGCTACCCTTCTCTCACTTCTTTGTCCCCCTGTTCACTTACCTCAAGGCTAATATCTATTCATACCTGCGGGACGGCCCTCATGTAAGGATTGAAATGGTACCAGGTAGATCAACTTTCTACCTGAACATCGGTGGGTGGTTTGGAAAGCTCATACATACATCTTGTCTCCAGGTTTAAAGGGTCCTTCCTCCTGGTGCACCTCCAACAGCTATTACTTTGCCTGTGCATAAATAGACTTTTATATCATAATTAACAGTTACATATACTTCTTAAATTCTACCTCTAACTGTTCCAAACTCGGTCCCTTGTAGGGACCTCTCCATTGTGCCCCCTGCATAGGTCGGTCAGTAAACATCTCATGTGGTGTTATGTGGGTTATTCGGTTAGTTTGCATGCAACATCTCTTCAGTGCCAATGGCAGGGCATTGATCCAATTCAACTTTGTAATTACACAAATCTTATTTATATTAACCTTCAATGTTCCATTTATTCTTTCCACCATGCCTGTGACTGCAGGTGTTACACACCCAAATCTGTAGCGCCAACTTGACTACTCCCTGAATGAAAACAATCCGTTGTCAAAGCTGATTTCTGTAGGTCTACCAAACCTCTTAATTACCTTATTCATCATAAACGACACTACAGTCTTCACACATAAATCAATTCAAACTTACCCTAGACGTAACAACAGCTGATCATCCTCCAGATGCTGTTCTGGCTGCTTTGTCTGCACTTTAATTTCCCTTCTTATGTGCTTGGCATTTAATGACAGCTAGTGCCCCTGACTTCACTATTCCCATTATCAGGTCTAACTTTACTGCTAACATTTCATGTGGTCTCCGTTGTTTTTCTCAAAGCCTTTCTATTTCCCTACTGCTCCAAACATGTGACAGACCCCATGAACATATGCTTAGTTGGTATAAACTTCAGCTTTCTCACTTTCCCTCATGTCACATGCTGCTCTTAAAGCCTTAATTTCTGCCAACTGAGCTAAGCAAGATTACAGATATCCAATTTAATTACCTAAAAGTCTAATTCATCCTTATGCACCATTTCAAACCCTACATACTTGCTATTATGATCCCTTTAACAATAAACATTCACAAACAAAACCTTTTTGTCTCCATCATTCAAAAGCTCTAACTGTAAAACATTCTTTAGGCTTGTTTGTCCTTCTTCCTTCATTATCTTTCTTAATGACGTCACAATTTCAACATATTTTCCAATCTAGTCTGAACTATATCCTGCCTTTCCCAAGGTCATCATCATCTGTCCTATTTTCTGAGGTTTTAGAATTAAAATGTTTCTCTCTCACATTGCTTCTCACTTGTGGAACAAACCAACAAATCATCCACATACTGTATCAAATACTTTCTAATGGTACACCTTCCAACTCTGCCTTTATCATCTGATTAAAACATGGGGCTAGTATTTAAAATCCTACCTCATCCTAGCCTTTCTTGACCTCCTCCTTTAGATCCCTCCCTCCCTTGGGGACCCCAGTCCTGTCTGGGCTTATATCCAGATTAATTTCACTCCTGATAGGACATTTTGAGGAAACGCTCCCCCAAAGACATTTATTATTGGCATGTAATTCTCTGGCCCCTGCTTGGTTCTGTCATACGACTCACTGTGTGTCAGTGCATCACTTATTTCAGTCTTTTCAACCAGGTCCGTTGTTATTGACAACATTGTCTTTCTTTTTTCACGTTCTTTCTTTTTAAGCTCTTCAAGTTACATTTACATCATGTTTCTCTGCACCTCTTCCTGCTGGTTTGCAAGTCTTTTTCCTATCTTTGCGATATTTCTCGACCGCAGAGACCAACTGATCGCTGAATCGGGGGTGGGAAATAAATGACAATCCCACTACCTCCTCCAATCTTGGCTTGACTTTAGGAGGAATGGCATCCACCACAGTGGTTCAGAATATAGTGTTCATTAACTGGTTGCCTTCTATTTCTTGTTCATTTTCAAGTCTCCACCTTTTCAGCTGGTTTTCCAGATAGGCTGCTAGATTATTTTCCTCTCCGGGTGGATCTCCCCTTTATTCCTTGGGGTTCACCTTAAGTGGGTAACATTGTCTGAGGGCCTGCCATACCCTCTGCCTGACTGTGTCAAACAGCATGCCATTGTTTTTTACATTGTTCACAGCATTTTTATACCAGCCATCTTCAGTAGTTCTGTCAGTTTAGTGGTTCCTAACACTTTCACCAACTGTGCCTTCAAATCTCCCATAGCCAATAATCGTCCCACGTTCTCCTCCTCCAAAGCCCTAATCCATTTCCTGCCCCATCAGGGATATAGGGTGAGGTATTTTTTAGCCCTCTCAGTTTATGGGTGCCCCAAGGGATAATCTGTGTCTGTTCTGCTCTTTTCTTTGTCTCATCAATTTATCCCTCTGCTACCCACATTAATCCTTTCTGGTATGCCTTCTTTCTTATTCTAAACTCAATTTCTTGCTTCTCAAATATTCTAGCCTCCTTGCAAATTCATTTACCTTTCTTTTTTTTTTAAATCTTCCACTGACTCCTCCTGCTTTATTACTTCACACTTGTCGTTTCCTATTTCTGTTATCTCCTAACTGCGTCTCTCTCCTTTCTTTCTAAATTGCCTAAGTGTATCTAATTCCTTTCCTTTCCGCTTTTAAGTTATGAGGATACAAATAGTTAATCGTTACCTTACAGCTGTTCGTAACCTTCCCCCATGGCTTACAACTTATTAAAGGAACATACACCTACCCTTACAATGTGGTCTACAATAAACAAAATAATTATCACATATATGAACTTCCTCATTCAAAACCGGTTTTTACACACAAATCACATTCGTTCCATTCTTACTTCAAAGAAATTATGCAATTTTCTACACATATTAAAGTTTCAAAATTAACATTTGTTTAATTCTTATCTCCCTTTTAAGTTAAAGTAGGAAGGTCTAATCCCCTATCAGTCAGGTTCCTGAGTGCTGTGATTGGACATTGATTCAGATCGTGATTAGTCATACTCACCGTCACTCAAATTCTAACCACACCCCACTAAGATCACAACCAATCAAAATCCTAGTCACTCAACATCTGACCACACGCCACGCCCATTAATTTCAGACAAAGGAACACATTTTGTCTTTGATCTCTCAGCAGAAAGAATGCTGAAAGAACAAGCAGCAGTAAGAATGCAACAAGCTTATCTTCACAAACAGTTAAGAAACTCAGTCCTTTCACCTCCTCCGTCCTTGCAGCCACCATATTACCTTAATATATTCTTATTGAATAAGGTAACTTTACACTATTCTTATTGCTATTCTACTTTCTACATTGTACAATATTTTATCACTGTGTACACTTTCTGTTACGCACTTACCTTAATTCGTATTTTGCCCGTACAAACCCCTGACCTCTCAGGGCGGTATCCACAAAATACTTGCCTCGTCCGTGCAAACCCCTGACCTCTCAGGGCAGTACCCACGAGGTCTTCATACCTGCCTCGCCCGTGCAAACCCTTCAGTTCTCAGGGCGGTATCCATGAGGTCTTAATAAACTCTTAATAGTATCACATTACTTTCTTATCACAAATATTATTACTCACCACACACAGCGCAGCCTTCTCGGACAACCCTCCACTAATTTTGTCGTGGTTTTAAGACTCAAAGTTTGGATAAGATGACACAGACATGGAGAATTCTTCAAGAAGACAAAAAGCCTTTATTTGCACACAAATTTGGGCTTGGAACATTCAGAGGCAACACGGCCTGGTTGCTCTCCAATTGTTCTCCGATTCATAAAATCAAAAAGCTTTTTATTACAGTTTCAGCCTTATCTTCGGCTACTTGGCATGCATGCTTCTGTAACTTTAATCTCTCACTGTCCTTGCCCTTTAACTTTAATCTCTGAGCTTACCATGATGTTCTAGCTAAAGCAAAATAAAACTAAGCAGCAACTTGTTTTTGTGCCTTGATGTCTGATCACATAAAAATAATGTTTTAAACATATTGGTAAAAGTAAGAAGTAACTTGTTTCTTCTATATAACTTCTATATAATTTCTATAATAGAAAAGGCATGTAAGAAAGCCAATGTTACAGTGGTGATGGGGGATTTCAACATGCAGGTAGACTAGGAAAAACGGTTGGTACTGGCTGCTAAGAGACGGAATTTGTAGGATGCCAAGAAGATGACTTTTTAGACAAGTTCCTGGTCGGGCCTACCAGTGAAAAGGCAATTCTGGATTTGCTGTTGGGGTAATGAATTTGATTAGGGAGCTTAGGTTGAAGGACCCCATAGGAGGCTGTGATCATAATATGATAGAATTCAACCTGCAGTTTGAGAGAGCAAAGCTGAAATCAGATGTATCGATATTACTGTTGAGTAAAGATAACTACAGAGGAATGAGGGATGAGCTGTCTAAAGTTGATTGGAAAGGAACCCTAATAAGGATGACGTTCGAGCAACAATGGCAGGATTTTCTGGGAGTTATTTGGAATAAATCTTTTGGACACCCGCAGACTGTGACAAGGTTTGAATACTATAACTGGCTGCAAAGCAAAAACAGGCAGCATCACTGGTGATAGTGCAGCCCTATCTGATGAACAATACATTATTTGCCCACTTTGAGCAGAAGGCAAATGGGGACGATGACATCCGTCGCATCAGCCATGATCATATTGAATGGCCGAATGGCCTACTCCTGCACCTATTTTCTATGTTTCTATGTTTCTAGTGTGCCTCTTCCCAGGGGCACTATAGCATAAGTTAGATCGGCTTTCCTGAGTGTGAACCCATGGAACAAAACTGGCCCGGATGTATCTGTGCACTGTGGACGGCTTGATTGTAATTGTGTATAGTCTTTCCACTGACTGGATAGCATGCAACAAAAATACTTTTCATTGTACCACGGTACACGCGACTATAAACTAAAGTAAACTAAACTAAGACACGGGAACGTTTTATCCCAAAGAGGAAGAAACATTCTAAGGGGAGAATGAGTTACCGTGGCTGACAAAGGAAGTCAAAGGCAACAAAAAACAAAAATGATGTACATAATATGGGGAAGATTAGTGGGAAACTTAAAAAAACCCAACAGAAGGCAACTAAAAAAAGCAATGGGGAGAAAAGGTGAAATAGACAATAGACAATAGGTGCAGGAGTAGGCCATTCGGCCCTTCGAGCCAGTACCACCATTCAATGTGATCATATTGGTGAAATATGATGGTAAGCTAGTCAATAATATAAAAGAGGATACTAAACCATGTTTCAGATATATAAAGGCTGAAAGAGAAGCAAGAGTAGACATGGACCTTTGGAAAATTACCTTGGAGAAGAAGTAATGTGGAACAAAGAAATAGCAGATGAACTGAATGCTTTTGTTTGTGTTAATCTTCATAAAGGAAAGCATCAACAACATGCCAGAAATTCAAGATGGTCAGGGGGAAGATGTAAGTACAATCATTGTTACAAACGAGAAGGCGCTGTTTAAGAAGGAAGTGATGAAGAAGGAAGGAAATTAAAGACCAGTTTAGCCTCATTGCAGTTGTTGGTAAGATTTTAAAGTCCGTTATGAAGGAAGAGGTTTCACACTACTTTGTAGCACATGATAAAATAGGACAAAATCAGCATGGTTTTGTTATGGGGAATCTTGCCTGACAATTCCTGATGGAATTATTTGAGGAAGTAACAAGCAGGATTTCAGAAGGCCTTCGATAATGTGCCACATATGAGGCTGCTAAAAAAGATGCAAATCCATGGCATTCGAGGAAAGATACTAGCATGAATAAAACAATTGGACGTGGCAAAGAATGGGAATAGAAGAGGCCTTTTATCAGTTGACTGCCTAGAGGTGTTCTGCACGGGCAATGTTGGGTCTGTTACCTTTCATGTTATATGTTTATGATCTGGATGATCATAGCAGTGGCTGCCTCGCCAACAGTCTGTCTGTCCCCTCTTTGTTTTTATTTTTTAAATTATGTTTTAAAACTTTGATTTGGTGTTTCTTAGTTTGTTTTGTGTGCGGGATGGGGGGGGGGGGGGGAGTTGGGGCAAACTTTTTTTATCACTTACCTCGACGGAGATACGATTTTTCTCCGTATCGCAACTCCGTCGTCCCTACGGCCTAACAACGTGGAATGGTGCGGCCTTTCCTGAAGACCAGCCTGGCGCTTCAAGCCGCGGGCGCTGCGATCGGGAGCGCATCGAGAGCTGCAATCCTTTGCCGAGGAACGCCTGTGAAAGAGCTCCAACCGCGGAGCCTGTGGACTTTAACACCGTGAAGCCCACGGTCTTCATAGTATGAAGAAACCGACTTGGGAGCTCCATGCCGCGGAGTGTTCCAATCCATCCCGACGCCGGAGTTTCAATCATCCCGACGCGAGGGCTTCGGACATCAGACCGTCGGCAGCAGCGACTGCAGTGGGTTCAACAGCCCCAACCATGGGTGAACAAAAAAAGGAAGATGATTTAACTTTATTACCTTCCATCACAGTGAGGAATGTGGATTCCACTGTGGTGGATGTTTACGTTAAATTTTATTTTATTTTATTTTACGTGCTGTGTGTCTTGTTGCTTTTTTACTTAGTATGGCTGTATGGTAACTCATATATCACTGAACCTTTATCACTGAACCTTAATTGGTACGTGATAATAAATTTGAACTTGAACTAATAGCTTAGTGGCCATGTTTGTGGATGATTCAAAATAAGTGGAGGGGCAGGTAGTGCAGAAGAAGCAGGGAGTCTGCAAAAGGAATTGGACAGTTTGGGATAGTTTGGCAAAGAATTGGTAAATGGAATATAGTGTAGCAAAGTGCACTGTCATGCATTTTGGTAGAAGTAGTAAAGGCATAGATTATTTACTAAATGGAAAGATGATGCAGAAATTGGAGGTGTAAGTGTGTTGCTGGTGCAGGATTCCCAAAATGGTAATTTGGTTGAGACATTAATTAAGGATTCAAATGCTATGTTAGCATTCACTTCAAGAGGACTAGAATATAATAGCAAGGATGTAATGCCGAGGTTTTATAAGGCGCTGTCTGACCAAATTTGGAATATTATGAACAGTTTTGGGCCCATATCTGAGGAAAGATGTGCTTGCTTTGGAGAACCTCCAGAGGAGGTTTATGAGAATGATCCCAGGGATAATCGGATTATCATGTGCAGAATGTTTGACAGCTCTGGGCGTAAACTCACTGGAGTTTAGAAGGATGAGGGGATATTGCATTGAAACCAAGCAAGCAGGAGAGTCTGGGACCAGAAGGCACAGAATAAAAGGACGTAACTTTAGAATGGAGTTGAGGGGGAATTTCTTTAACCAGAGGGTGGTAAATCTGTGGAATTAATTGCCACAGACGGCTGTGAAGGCCATGTCACTGGGTATTTTTAAAGTGAAGAGTGATAGTTTCATGATTAGTAAGAGGAGAAGGTAGGAGAATGGGGTTGAGAGGGAAAAATAGATCAGCCATTTGATGTGCCAAATGACCCAATAGTGCTTCAATCCAATCTCTTATGATCTAATGATTTAAACACTTTAGTAATGTCAGAAAATGGCTAATTCACCACAATAGGACTTATTGCTCTCACAAAGAGGAAAACAAATGGATTAACTATCTGTTTACTATTTAATTAACAAATGGACAGTTAATCCATCTTACTTTCCATTTTCATGACTTTCACCACAGGCTAGTTGGAAATGATTGTAGCACAGCATTGAAAGCGGTTTATTAAATCCATGAATGACAGACAAACTGCTCTGGCAATGATAAACTGTCCATCTTCATTCTTTTGACTTCACCACATTTGACCTGTTTGACTGTAACCCCCTTCAGCAATGTATCCATCTTAAAGCTGGTTGCTTTCCTATCCCTATCGCAACTTAAACATCTTTTGTAATGGCTTAGGCTCAGGTTTATTCTTATTACGTGTACTGAAGCTAAGTGAAAAGCTTTGTTTTGCATGTTCTTCAAACAGATCAGATAATACTATATATGAATACAATCCAGTCAAACTCAAGTACCATAGATAGAGCACAGGGAAGATACAGAGTGTAGAATATAGTTCTCAGATTCCAATCTTAATTCAGTATCTTGAGACTCCTCCAAAAACAATTATTTGGTTCCATATAGTGTGTTGCCTCACATCCAAATTCAATTGACACTTTCACATTGTTCTCAGCTGTTATACAGAGTACATTTTTGAAAATAAACTTACTGTCATTGGGTGCTTGATGCAACAGGCCTCATTCAGTTGGACTTGTAATACAAGGGCCAGCAATGGCATTGGTCAATGCAGACTGAGATTTGGGGAACATATTTTAAAATTAAGAAGTGTTTTAATCGAAAGAGAAGGTTACTTCATCTGGCAAATTTGTGACAATGAGATTTTATTTTAAATTGTTCCTTGGAAAGGAAGAAATAAATAAAAGGATAGAGGTCCTTAGGTCTAATTTAGTTTATTGTTATTATTATCACGTATATCGAGGTACAGTGAAAAGCTGTTTTGTTGCGTGTTTTCCAGTCAGCAAAAAGACTGGTCTATTATAAATTATTGCATTGATGTTAAATTAAATTAAATTGACTTTCCAGGGGCAAATAAAACAAATTGTTCTTATCAACACAATATTATGTGGATACATTGACATTGAACACACCCAACTTACCTCTGCCGAAGGGTCTTGACTAAAAATATCACCTATCCATTTTCTCCAGAGATGATGCCTGAGCTGCTGTGTTCCTCCAGCACTTTGTGTCCCTTTGTGCATTATCCTGCATCTGCAGTTCTTTGTTCATAGTCTCCTCACCTAACCACCTTGATTCCCAAACTCCCATCAATACCATGGCTGCTTTGCCAGGACCTGGACATGAGAACAGGTTCTATAGAGTACTCTTAGGCCCCTTCAGTCATGGCTGACCAGGGGTGTCGCCAGTGTTGGAGGGCGGCAGTGCGTGACTTTGTTTAATGTGGGGAGACTGGTGCACAGACAGCCACCACACGGTCCTTGACAGATCTGGGTCAGGATCCAGTGGCATGGATACCAAGATGACCGTAGACCCTTTTCTGTTGCAGCCATCATCCTCCACCTGTTCCACCGTTGTGTTCTTGGTTGGAGACCTCAAAGTCTCCACAGCATGGAAATAGGTCCAGTCCAATTTGTTCATGCCAACCAAGATGTTTTCTTATATTAGTGTTCAAAAGGGAACTGCAGATGCTGGAATATCGAAGGTACACAAAATTGCTGGAGGAACTCAGCGGGTGCAGCAGCATCTATGGAGCGAAGGAAATAGGCGACGTTTCGGGCCGAAACCCTTCTTCAGACGAAGGGTTTCGGCCCGAAACGTCGCCTATTTCCTTCGCTCCATAGATGCTGCTGCACCCGCTGAGTTCCTCCAGCAATTTTGTGTACCTTTGTTTTCTTATATTAGTCCCTTTTGCCTGTGTTTGACCCATATCTCTCTAAACCATTCCAATCCATGTACAGAGCCAAATGTCTTTTAAATGTTAGAGTCCAGTTTACTGCCCAATTTATGTACTATAATTGGGCAGTAAATATAAAACATATGATTCACCTGCTGGACAATTCTGCCCAGCAGATGAACTGGATTGTAATGGAGAGAGAGGACTGCTCTCCGTGTAATACAGGAGCGACTCTCCTCTCACCAATGAATCTGAATAACAAAAATTATAATAAAAATCCAATGATACATAGCACAATTAGAACTTGGAAACAAATAAAACAGAATCTAAAATTAAGAAATCTATCTCTTTTAATGCCAATAGTCAATAACCCGTCGTTTAAACCTTCAATTATAGATAAATCATTTACACAATAAGAAAGAATGGGAATCTAAACGCTCGGAGACTTGTATGAATTAGGAAAATTATTATCATTTCAACAATTACAACTGAAATATAATTTGAAAAATAATCAATATTTTAAATATCTTCAAATCCGTGACTATCTGAAAAAATACACAAAAGACTATCATAACATGTACCATGATACTATGGATGAAGCCATGAAGACAAAGGCTGAATCAGCAAATCTAATATCATACTTATACAACATTATTTTAAATATAGAAATACCCTACAACTGATGGTATTAGAAGAGACTGGGAACAAGAACTAGCTATAAAAATTTCAAAAGAGAGCTGGGATAAACACTTACTATATGTGCATAAATGCTCGATCAACGTACGACATACTCTAATTCAATATAAAACATTACATAGACTATATTATTCAAAAACTAAAATAAATAAACTTTTCCCCAATGTCTCACCCATTTGTGATAAATGTCAGTCACAAGAAGCTACCATAGCGCACTCTTTTGTTTTTTGTATAAAAATCCAAAGATTTTGGAATGAAATATTTGAAATCTTCACAAAATCATTTAAAATAAAACTTGTACCAAAAGCAGAATGGGTCATTTTTGGAATATCAGAAGGTAACCCCGAATTAAACGTGTTTCAAAAGAACTTACTTAATTATGGGCTAATAATGGGAAAAAAGCTTATACTCAAATTTTGGAAAAATGCTCCAATACCAGCAATAAAAATGTGGATTTCAAACATGTTCGAAACACTACACTTGGAAGAGATGAGACTCCTCCTAGCAGGCAAAGCAGACCACTTCCAAACGACGTGGTCTGCATTTATGGAACTATTACAAGCATATGGTAAATGGTAGGGAATTGATGAATGCAGGTGAACAGAGGGATCTGGGAATAACTGTGCACAGTTCCCTGAAAGTGGAATCTCATGTAGATAGGGTGGTAAAGAAAGCTTTTGGTGTGCTGGCCTTTATAAATCAGAGCATTGAGTATAGAAGTTGGGATGTAATGTTAAAATTGTACAAGGCATTGGTGAGGCCAATTCTGGAGTATGGTGTACAATTTTGGTCGCCTAATTATAGGAAGGATGTCAACAAAATAGAGAGAGTACAGAGGAGATTTACTAGAATGTTGCCTGGGTTTCAGCAACTAAGTTACAGAGAAAGGTTGAACAAGTTAGGGCTTTATTCTTTGGAGCGCAGAAGGTTAAGGGGGGACTTGATAGAGGTCTTTAAAATGATGAGAGGGATAGACAGAGTTGACGTGGATAAGCTTTTCCCACTGAGAGTAGGGAAGATTCAAACAAGGGGACATGACTTGAGAATTAAGGGACAGAAGTTTAGGGGTAACATGAGGGGGAACGTCTTTACTCAGAGAGTGGTGGCTGTGTGGAATGAGCTTCCAGTGAAGGTGGTGGAGGCAGGTTCGTTTTTATCATTTAAAAATAAATTGGATAGTTATATAGACGGGAAAGGAATGGAGGGTTATGGTCTGAACGCAGGTGTATGGGACTAGGGGAGAATACGTGTTCGGCACGGACTAGAAGGGTCGAGATGGCCTGTTTCCGTGCTGTAATTGTTATATGGTTATAAGGTGCAATAGTAATTTAAAATATAAATGGTACCAGGATCTGGTAACGGGGGGTATAAAATAAAAAAAAATTTTTAAACACGGTTGGTATATCCTTTTTTGCGAGTTTTGTGTTACAATAGAGCGATTGTTTTTCCTTTTTTTTCTTTTCTTTCTAGGGTCTTATTTCCTTTCTTTACTTCCTTCTCTAACTTCCTCCCCAAGGGGCTTTCTTTTCCCAACACTTTCCTGCACCTTCACGATTCTTGCTCACTTTTCTTACTTCTTTTATTTCTATCTTTTTTAAAGCTCGAAATAAATAAATAAATAAATAGATAAATAAATAAATAAATAAATAGATAAATAGATAAATAGATGAATGTTAGAGTCATAGAGTGATACAATGTGGAAACAGGCCCTTCGGCCCAACTTTCCCACACTGCCAACATGTCCCAGCAAAACTAGTTTGCTGGTTGGTGGGCTGGCAGTTCACTCATGGCTATTCCTTGAAATTCCATTTCAAGCAGAGTGCAGGCCACCAAATTTAATTTCATAGCATTTCAAGCAGAGTGCAAGCACCAAATTCAATTTCATAACATTTCAAGCACAGTGCAGGCCACCAAATTCAATTTCATAGCATTTCAAGCAGATTGCAGGCCACCAAATTCAATTGCATAGCATTTCAAACAGAGTGCAGGCCACCAAATTCAATTTCATAGCATTTCAAGCAGAGTGCAGGCCACCAAATTTCCAAACAACTCATTGCATTGTCATTAAGGGCTAGCAAATCATTTATTGCAAGTACATTGCCGACTCACAGCTCAGTTGATTCACAGCTTAGAATCACAGTTGTGGACTTTCCCTCATGATCTTCCAGAGTGGCTGACTCGCATCCAGGCATCCGGGCTTTTATAGTCCTGCCACTCCCTTCTGAAGGGGTGTTACCTTCATCGTGGTGATTGACAGGCAAGTGGACCAATCAGCTGATTTTTTAAACACTCATAACATTTTTATTTTTCATCGATCGGAAAAATCCTTGTGGCTGCCTCAGCATAGGAGGACTTTGAGTAAGATGGTCAATAATCATAGCGATATATGGTAGCATTTTTTCTAAAATCAATATACAGCACAGACAGGAAGTGGTCAAGATTAGATCTTTAGTTTTATATATATACTAGACCTAGTTGGACCCGTTGGGTCCCAGCATCACAGGAGGGCTGGTCATCCAACGCAATATTCCACCTCTCCACCAATTCTAATATTGGTGGCCAGTTGGGGGGGGGGGGGGCTTTCTGGAGCGCTAGTATGGGTGTTGTGGGCTGAAGGGACTGGTTTCCAGAGGGCTAGTATGCAAAGTGTGCGCCAAATGGATTCTTGTGCTGGCGTCTCAGTCAATCAAGCCTGTTGTGCTGGCAACTCACTCACTCATGGCTGGTGGGCTGGTAGTTGACTCACGGCTAATCCTTGAAATTCTATTTCAAGCAGGGTATAAGGCCACCAAATTCAAGTGCAGTTTCTTACCACTTCTAGCAGGGTGCAAGGCCACCAAATTCAAGTGCAGTCTCATACCATTTGAAGTAGGGTGCAAAGCCACTAAAGACACCGAGTCGTGACCTCTCCCTCCTCCATCTTGCAGAGACTGAGCCACACCCACATTTCCAGGTTTTATAACCCCTCCCCCCCCCCCCACCGGAAAAGGTGTGGCTTTCATGGAGTGATTGACAGGAGAGAGATTCTCACCATTTAAAAAAAAACTAATAACACTTTTATTTTTCATTGATGGGAAGAATTCTCTGCACCTGCTCAGCGGAGTAAGATGGCCAAAAATCACAGCCGTAAGTGGTAGCGTTTTATCTAAAATCAATATACAGTGCAAACAGGAAGTAAGTGCATTTGCAGTAGCGCCTTTTAACTTCAAGCCAAAGCTCCCAAGCCTCCATTTGCAGTAAGTAGTGACTTTCAACTTCAAGTCAAAGCTCCCAAGCCACCATTTGCAGTAAGTAGTCCCTTTCAACTTCATGCCACCATTTGCAGTAAGTGGTGTCTTTCAACTTCAAGCCAAAGCAACGAAGCCACCATTTGCAGTTATAGTGCCTTTCAACTTCAAGCCAAAGCAACCAAGCCACCATTTGCAGGAAGTAGTGCCTTTCAACTTCAAAGCTCCCAAGCCACCATTTGCAGTAAGTGGTGTCTTTCAACTTCAAGCCAAAGCAACCAAGCCACCATTTGCAGTAAGAGTGCCTTTCAACTTCAAGCCAAAGCAACCAAGCCACCATTTGCAGGAAGTAGTGCTTTTCAACTTCAAGTCAAAGCTCACAAGCCACCATTTGCAGTAAGTAGTGCCTTTCAACTTCAAGCCAAAGCAACCAACCCACCATTTGCTGTAATAGTGCCTTTCAACTTCAAGCCAAAGCAACCAAGCCACCATTTCCAGTAATAGTGCCTTTCAACTTCAAACCAAAGCTCCCAAGCCACCATTTGCAGTAAGTAGTGCTTTCACCTTCAAGCCAAAGCACCCAAGCCACCATTCGCAGTAAGTAGTGCATTTCAACTTCATGCCACCATTTGCAGTAAGTGGTGTCTTTCAACTTCAAGCCACACCCAAGCCGCACCCAAGCCACCATTTGCAGTAAGTAGTGCCTTTCAACTTCAAGCCAAAGGAACCAAGCCACCATTTGCAGTAAGTAGTGCCTTTCAACTTCAAGCCACACCCAAGCCATCATTTGTAGGAAGTAGTGCCTTTCAACTTCAAGCCACAATTTGCAGTAAGTAGTGCCTTTCAACTTCGTCAAAGCTCCCAAGCCACCATTTGCAGTAATAGTGCCTTTCAACTTCAAGCCAAAGCAAACAATCCACCATTTGCAGTAACTAGTGCCTTTCAACTTCAAGCCAAAGCAATCAATCCACCATTTGCAGTAAGTAGTGCCTTTCAACTTCAAGCCAAAGCTCCCACGCCACCATTTGCAGTAAGTCGTGCCTTTCAACTTCAAGCCAAAGCAACCAAGCCACCATTTGCAGTAAGTAGTGCCTTTCAACTTCAAGCCAAAGCTCCTAAGCCACCATTTGCAGTAAGTAGTGCCTTTCAACTTCATGCCACCATTTGCAGTAAGTAGTGCCTTTCAATTTCAAGACACACCCAAGCCAAGCCAACCAGGGGAGGGTGAGGGGGGCGCTTTCTGGAGCCCTAGTATTAACCATTTTAGAACCAATAGACATTTTTTTTGCAAGCTTTAGAACTAATAGACATTTTTTGCAAGCTTTAGAAGCAATAGAGACACTTTTTGCAAGCTTTAGAACCAATAGAGCCACTTTTTGCAAGCTTTAGAACCAATCGACATTTTTTTGCAAGATTTAGAACCAATAGATTTTTTTTGCAAGCTTTAGAACCAATAGACTTTTTTTGCAAGCTTTAGAACCAATAGACATTTTTTGCAAGCTTTAGAACCAATAGAGACACTTTTTGCAAGCTTTAGAAACAATAGACATGTTTTGCTAGCTTTAGAACCAATAGACATTTTTTTGCAAGCTTTAGAACCAATAGACATTTTTTTTGCAAGCTTTAGAACCAATAGACATTTTTTGCAAGCGTTACAACCAATAGACACTTTTTGCAAGCTTTAAAACCAATAGACATTTTTTTTGCAAGCTTTAGAACCAATAGACACTTTTTTGCAAGCTTTAGAACCAATAGACATTTTTTTTGCCAGCTTTAGAACCAATAGACATTTTTTGCTAGCTTTAGAACCAATAGACACTTTTTTGCAAGTTTAGAACCAATAGACACATTTTGCAAGCATTTTAGAACCACCAAGGGCACTTACATTTGAGTAGACATGTGTTCAGTGTTATTCACAGCTCAGAGAAACGTGACCCTCTGCCTTCCTCCAGCTTGCAGACACTGATTGAGGCACACCACTTCCTGGTTTTATAGTCCCTCCCCCCTGCTGCCAGCGGGGGAGCAGAGAGAAGGGGGAATTTTGTAAAAACATTAATATCTCTGTCATTTTTAATCGACGGGGAAAATTCTGCTGCGAATTCTGCTGCGATCTGTGCTGCGATTTCCGAGAGAACGCCGCCACCTACGGCCGTCATTTTTGGCCACCTTGCTCAGAGCCCCCCTCCGCCGCATGTGTGCCGAGAATTTTCCCCGTCGATTAAAAATGAAATTAAATATATATATATATATATATATATATATATATATATATATATATATATGGTGTGCATTAGCCAAGTATCCTTCAGATTTATGTTATATTTTCAAATAATTGACATTTTAAACTTAAATTTACTTAAAACAGTGCCCCCACTTGCCGGCCGCGTCTGCGCAGTTGGGGGTGGCCCGCCAGCCATGTCACAATTGAAAATGATGCCAGTGATGAGGCAGTGACGCAAAATGACACCGTCTCCCCGCACGTGTGCAGTGGGCCTGGTATCCGCGCGTGCACATTTGGAGCCTTTGCTGATTTTCAGATCGCCATTTTTTTTTTGTGCGTATTTGCCTGGCCTCACAACAGGGACTCAATGGCTTCACGGGTAAGTTTTGTTCTATTTTACAAATGGCTCCACAGGCACTCTATTCACTTTATTAAATTTAACGTAATTTCTGCCATCAATCGCACAACTTTGAACGCGGCAATTGCTCCTGCACATTGCGGGCCCGTCAGCTGCACATGCGCAGTTTGGTGGAACATTGCGTTGTGGGAACGGGACCCAACGGGTCCATGCTAGGTCTAGTCCAACATACTAGGGACTATTTACAATTCACATAAACCAATCAACCTACTAACCTTTACATCTTTGGAGTGTGGGAGGAAACCAGCGAAAACGTACAAACTCCAAACAGACTGCAACCAAAGTCAGGATTAAACCCTGGGCTTTGGTGCTGTAAGGCAGCAACTCTACAGTCTAATGCAGGCACGGAACTCGCTATCAAAATATGGAGGGGACCTGGGCACACTCACACACACATGCGCCAGGCTTTGGAGGCTCAATCCAGCGCTAAATGCAGCTCAACTCTGCCTGTCTCGCCACGTTAACCTACAGCCCTGCCTGGACTGACGGGATACCAGCGCTGCTTCTCCGCGTTGGCCATATTTCCCGCAAACCCAGCCAGGTTAACCTGGCGGGACAGGCAGAGTTGAGCTGGGTTTAGCGCTGCTTCTCTGCGCTGGCTGTGGGCGGGAGCACTCGGGAGTGGACGGGACAGCGCCAGAAAACCGTCCGGGATCGATCCTGGCTGCGGATGAGGCACAAGTCTGTGCCACAACTCCCTCCTCCAATCACCGCACTCTATCCTTAGTCCCACCCCACCCCACCCCCCCCCGTCCCTCCTCCAATCATCGTGCTGAATCATCATATCCCACCCCCATTGCCTGCTGACCGACATCTCTCTCGTCCAATCGGCGCACTTGATCAGCAGTCCCACCTCCACTGTCTCGCGGAAAGCAGAGATTTTAAAATCCGGATGACAAAAACTTGGGGGGGATGTCCCCTGCCTCTCAAAACATGGGGGGGACGTGTCCCCTCTGGCCCCCCCGGGTTTTCCGCCCCTGGTGTAACGCTACTGTGCTGCCCCATTTCTGCAACCATTTTGGAAAAGTGTCCAAAGCTGAAGTTAATAGTGGGTGTTTATATTTCAAACAAATGACACATCCTGCATTACAGTATTTGGGCAGCCGCATTTCAGCTAGAACTGAGGATTATATTAGGCTGAGTTAAAATCTTGTTAATGTGTTCTATTTTTGTCCCCTGGTTCACAATTATTCAACCAGCAGATATTATTCTACACCAAGAATGGTTTCACATCCTCTGGCTAAACCGCACAAACCGGAACAGAAATAGTATTTTAAATGCTTTGCACATTTCCCCAACGTTCGACACCATGTTGATGATTATGTATCGGCGCCATTGGTGAATGACCCCCCCCCCCCCCTCCTGTCTCATCACAAGTTTCTATTGTCTGGTTTAAAAGTTCTGCAAATCTTGTAACTAATAGGTTCACAGAATGTGCTCAAAGTTGTAACATTTTCCTCTATGAATGGGAATTAGAGGAATGAATACATTGAATACCATCACGCTTCTCAACGCGATGGGTATTGAAGACGGACACAAAAAGCTGGAGTAACTCAGCGGATCAGACAGCATCTCTGGAGAAAAGGAATAGGTGACATTTCGGTTTGAGATCCTTCTTCTGATATTGATAGGTATTAATATTGAGTTGTCATGTGCACTGGGATACAGTGAAAAGCTTTGTTTTGTGTTGCCTCCAAGAAAATCATACCACATATAAGTACTTTAGGTAGTGCAAAAGAGAAAAGAACCAAGGATTGCATAATTTAGTGGAAGACACAAAATGCTGGAGTAACTCAGCGGGACAGGTGGCATCTTTGGAGAAAAGGAAAGTGTGGCGTTTCGGGTTGAGACCTGAAACGTCATCCATTCCTTCTCTCCAGAGATGCTGCCTGTCCCGCTGAGTTACTCCAGTATTTTGCATCTAACTTGGGTTTAAACCAGCATCTGAAGTTCCTTCCTTCACATACTGCATAATATAGTGATACAGCTGCAGAGAAGTGCATATGAGAAAAGTGCAGGGGCTGCAACAAGGTAGATTGGGAGATCAGGGTATTCATTGTTAGGCACAAGAGGTCTTTTTAAGAATCTGATAATAGCAGGGAAGAAGTTTTTCTTGAATATGGTGGTATGCGCTTTCCAGTTTTTAAGAGAGTTTATCTTCAATCCAACAGGAGGGGGAGGAAAATGACAGTATGTGCATGGTCCTTGATTATATTGGCTGCTTTCCAAAGCAGTGTGAAGTGTAAATGGAGTCAACGTGGGGGATGCTGTTTTGTGTGAGGAACTAGGCTGCATCGACAACTCTTTACATTTTCTTACGGTCTTTGCAGAACAGATCCTATTAATACTACAATTAATTAGGGGCAGCACAGTGGCAGAGCTGGTAGAACTGCTGCCTCACAGCACCAGAGACCAGGGTTCGTTCCTGACCTTTGGTGCTGTCTGTGTTGAGTATGCACATTCTCCCTGTGACCATGTGCACTTACTCTGGATGCTCCAGTTTCCTCCCACATCCCAAAGACACATGGGTTTGTCGGTTAATTGGTCTCGGTAAATTGTCCATTAGTATGTAGGTTGCAAAAGTGGGCTAGTGTGGATGGGTGACAGATGGTCAGCATGGAGTTGGTGGGCCGAAGGGCCTGTTCCCATGCTGTATCTCTGAACAAAACTAAACAGATGCCATACCAAGCTGTGATGCATCTCGTTAGAATGCGTGCTATTGTGCATCTAGAAAATGGTAAGAATTATTGAAGACAACATGGTTTTGTGTGTAGGACATCGTGTCTCATGATTTTGATTGTCATCTACAATGATATGATTGAAAAAGTACGACATGTTCAGTAAATTTGCAAATTACTCTACAAAGGGAGATATTGTAGACAGTGAAGATGGTTATCAAGAATTTATAGTGAGATCTTGATCATTTGAGCAAGTGAGCTGAAGAATGGTTCATGGAATTTAATTCTGATAAAGAGGGAGGTATTGAATTTTGAGATGTCGAATCAGAGTAGGGCCTTGACAATGAATGGTAGGATCCTGAACAGAGTCAAAACATAAATGAAGAGGGCGGCACGGTGATGCAGTGGTAGAGTTGCTGCCTTACAGCACTGGAGACCAGGGTTCGATCCTGGCTACGAGCCCTTGTCTGTACGGAGTTTTACTTTCTCCCCGTGACTGCGTCGGTTTTCTCAGAGAACTTCAGTTTCCACCCACACTCCAAAGATGCACAGGTTTGTAGGTTAATTGGCTTGTATACATGTAAAAAAATGTCCCTAGAATAGGATAGTGTTAATGTGCTGGGACCGGTGGTCAGTGCAGACTCGATGGGCCGAAGGGCCTGTTTCTGCGCTGTATCTCTATACTAAACTAAACTTTAAAAAAAGGGGTTTTATCGTCATGTGTCCCAAAGTGAAGCAATGAACTCCTTACATGCAGCAGCATTACAAATGTGTAAACATACTGCTCTATAAATCGCCTAAATAAACAACAAGATTATATATCTATACTAGATCAAGTGCAAACCCGTTGTGTTTTCTCCCCCAACGCAAGATTCCACCACTCACCCGTTCCCCCAACGCAAGCCATTCCTCAAACGCAATATTGGACCACTCACACATAGCCCCCAACTGCACGGGCGCGGCACATTTCTCCTCAGTGGCTAAAAATGTTTCAGACTCAACCTTGAAAATATTCTTCTACCAAGCTTTTGCAACTTTCTGGAGAGGAAAATCTGAAAGGTTCACAACCTTCTCAGAGAAAATATTTATTTCAATCCCATATTAAATGAACAAGTACCTATCTTGAGATTATGAGCTTTCCTGCTACTCACTCCAGCCAGGGGAAATACTTATAAATGCTGTTGTCTAGCCCGAGAATCTTAAACATTTTAATTACATTGCCTCTATAGTTCTACTCTAGTTTCTCAAATAACAGCCTAATTATACTAGAAATCAATCTAGTAAACCTCTATTCACTCCCAAACAAACGTATGCCTGTAGGACACAAGTGCTGGAACAACTCAGCAGGTAAGGTAGCATCCATGGGGAACATTAGATAGGTGACGTTTCGGGTCGGGAAGTTGAAGAAAAGTCCCAACCTGAAACATCACCTATCCATGTTCTCCACAGATGCTGCTTGACACACTGAATTCCTCCAGCACTGTGTGTCTTTATGTGTAAACCAGCATCTGCAGTTATTTGTTTCTACAGACATGCCTATAGGCAAGGAGACTAATATATTATGCAGTAACACAGATGTGATTCAGTATAAATCAATTATACTCAAAAGCACACTGGATAGGCACCAAGTGGTCACAGGAGTGGAAGGCAACCTCATCTCCATTACACAGCTACATCTCTTCACCAGATAAAAGCTGTCCAGGGTCTGACCTCTCCAGAGGAGCATGGGTGAAGCTCAACAGACCTCGTACTGGAGTTGGGCGTTTCAATGCCAGCATTGGAGTTGGGAACTCTGCCAGAGCCCAGCCTGTGAATGCAGAGAAGAACAACAGACAGCCAACCATGTCATCTCTGGGTGCCCGCTCTACCACCCACCAAATGGAGCTTAGTGCCCGGCAGACATTGAAGCAGAGCCAACAACCTGGCTGCTCAACATCCGGCTTGAGATCTAACTATTCCTTTGGTTTATGTTTCATTCACAAGAAGAAGAATATAATTGTATAAAAGACTTCTCCTGAAGTCCAAACTCATGAAATAAAGTTGACATTTGCCTTCTGAACTGCTTCTTGTCCATGCATGACAACTTTCTAGGATTAATGCTCAAAGTTCATGTTCTAAGAGCAGAATTAGACCATTCAGCCTATCAAGTCTACGCTGCTATTCAATCATGGCACCCAAATCCCCCTTAATATCAACATTTATTATCCTAATCTCCCACTAATCTTAAAACAGCACCACCTTTTCCATTCCCTATTTTTAACGAGCTGTCTCGTAGGTCAAGAATCAAGAGTAATTAGTTGTCGTTTCTTTTGAAGAAAACGTCACATATTCCTTTTTCTCCAGAAATGCAGCCTGACCCACTGAGTTACTCCAGCATTTTGTGTCAATCTTACTTGTATCTAAATTGTTTTTCTGTTGGAGATTGATGTTTGATTGCATGAATGTAATTTTCATCTTGTCTCTTTTATAATGATCTGTTTTGGTGAGTCGAGACAGTCGGGTATAACAAAGTTCTTTATTTTTAAAGGAAAATAAAGTGATTACCCGAGTGGATATAGACAGCCAAATTAACAATGCTCACTCAAACCGCGTGGAGCTTGAAAGAATGGTTTTACAGAAAACCCGCGAAAAACTTCCCCGCTCCCGTGATCGCACTAGCCAATAGTGAGGGTTCAGGCAGAGTTGAGCTGGGTTTAGGGCTGTTTCTCTGCGCTGGCTGTGGGCCTGGGGGTACAGCTCGCATCTGACTCCCGACCTCTCTGGCCACCCGTGGGGGGGGGATGTCACCCAGGACAGCGCCGAAGACCCGGCCGGGATCGACCCTGCCTGCGGATGAGGTGCAGGTCTGTGCCACGTCTCCCTCCTCCAATCGCCGCGCTCTATCCTCAGTAGAACCCCCCCCCCATCCCACTCCTCCCTCCTCCAATCATCGCGCACTCGATCATCAGTCCCACCCCCACTGTCTCGCGGAAAGCGGAGATTTTAAAAGACGGATTACAAAAACATGGGGGGATGTCCCCCACCTCTCAAAACTTGGGGGCGACGTGTCCCCTCTGGCCCCCCCGGGTTTTCCGCCCCTGGTGGGGACCGATGCGAATCCATGTGGATAAACTTGAATAGGCATTTCTCGAGGTCTGATGGCACGTGCACTGGGGCAGTCCCATGCCGTGAGGTAGGAACAGGAGCCAGGCCACCCACTCTCTCCCGGAGGCTTGCAAAACCACCGGGGCAGACTCCAGCTGCCCTCGGGCCGCAGGAAACAAATCCCTGGGCACCCGCAAAGTTGACCCATACACCAACTCAGTGGACGATGTATCTAAGTCTAAGAGAGTCTAAGAGAGCAAATCTAAGAGAGTACAGGGTCTTGGTGAGACCACACCTGGAGTATTGCGTACAGTTTTGGTCTCCAAATCTGAGGAAGGACATTATTCCCATAGAGGGAGTGCAGAGAAGGTTCACCAGACTGATTCCTGGGATGTCAGGACTGTCTTATGAAGAAAGACTGGATAGACTTGGTTTATACTCTCTAGAATTTAGGAGATTGAGAGGGGATCTTATAGAAACTTACAAAATTCTTAAGGGGTTGGACAGGCTAGATGCAGGAAGATTGCTCCCGATGTTGGGGAAGTCCAGGACAAGGGGTCACAGCTTAAGGATAAGGGGGAAATCCTTTAAAACCGAGATGAGAAGAACTTTTTTCACACAGAGAGTGGTGAATCTCTGGAACTCCCTGCCACAGAGGGTAGTCGAGGCCAGTTCATTGGCTATATTTAAGAGGGAGTTAGATGTGGCCCTTGTGGCTAAGGGGATCAGAGGGTATGGAGAGAAGGCAGGTACGGGATACTGAGTTGGATGATCAGCCATGATCATATTGAATGGCGGTGCAGGCTCGAAGGGCCGAATGGCCTACTCCTGCACCTAATTTCTATGTTTCTATGTTTCTAAGTCCACTTTTGGGACGTGCAGACGCCTAACAGCACCCAATGCAACTGGTCGACCCAGTTCGGACCTGTGAGTTGTGCCTTCAGTGCCGATTTTAGGTGGCGGTGGAATCATTCCACTAGCCCGTTGGCCTGGGGGTGATAGGCGGTGGTGTGGTGCAGCTGCGCCCCGTATAATTTCGCCAGCGAAGCCCACAATGAGGATGTAAACTGAGCCCCCCCGGTCGGTGGAAATGTCTGCCGGAACCCCGAACCTCGCAATCCAATGGGCCCGGGAACAAGACGCGGCGGAGGTGTCCGACAGCGGAATAGTCTCAGGCCACCTCGTGAACCGATCCACAACCGTGAGGAGATGCGTGGCACCACGGGACGTCGGTAACAGACCCACAAAATCCACATGGATGTGTTGGAAATGGCCCTAGGGAACCGCAAAGTCTTGCACTGGGGCCCGTACATGACGCTGAACCTTGGATGTCTGGCAGGGGATGCAGGCTCCAGCCCAACCCGCGACCTGCTTGCTGAGGTTGTGCCAGACAAATTTGTCTGCCACCAGCGCAGAAGTCGCCCGAATTGAAGGTTGGGCCAGGCCATGGATAGCGTCGAAAATCTGGCGGCGCCAACCCGTGGGAACAATGCAGCATGGGCGCCCGGCGGAAACATCGCACAGTACCAACGCTCCTGTGGGACTGAACGGAACGTCGGCCAACCGCAACCCTGACGCGGCCATCCATCCCGTCGTCTGAGCGCTGTGCTGCAGCAAACTCCATGTAATCCGCACCATGGTCAATGGCCGCCACAGCCGGCAGGGCGGGGCGGGGCGGGACAGGGCGTTGGCGACCGTGTTGAACTTTCTGGCCATGTGCTGTACGTACGTTGTGAACTCTGACACGAATGCCAGGTGTCGTTGATGTCGGGCCAGGTGACATTAAGGGCTTGTGGTCAGTAAAGGCCGTGAATGGCCTGCCCTCCAGGAAGTATCTAAAGTGACGGATAGCCAAGTACAGAGCGAGGAGCTCCCGGTCGAACGCGCTGTAGTTGCGCTCGTGGGGCCTCAGCTGACGGCTGAGCGGCCGTCAATGAGCTGCTCCAACACCCCACCCACGGCCGTATCGGAGGCATCTACCATGAGAGCAGTCGAGGCTGTGGCCCGCGGGTGCACTAGCAAGGTGGCTTTAGCCAGCGTCTCTTTCATGCTGTCGAATGTGGCCTCGGTGAACCACACGAGGTCCCATGGCTTACCAGCGAGGCGCTGAAAGAGGGGCTGCATGACCCTGGCAGCTGCCGGCACGAAACGATGGGAGAAGTTAACCATGCCGACAAACTCCTGCAGCCCTTTGACGGTGAGCGGCCGGGATAACTGCCGGATGGCCTCTACCTTAGTGGGTAATGGGGTAGCGTCCTGTGAGGTAACGTGATGCCCCAGGAATGAAATTGTGCGGAGGCCGAACTGGCATTTGGCGGGATTGACTATGAGTCCATGGTCTTGGAGCCACTGGAACAGCGCCTGCAAGTGTGTGAGGTGTTCCTGTTGGGAGCGGCTCGCAACCAGGATGTCATCTAAGTAGATGAATATAAAGTTCAATACCCTACCCACCATGTCCATCAGTCTCTGGAACGCGTGCACAGCGTTTTTTAAGCCGAAAGGCATACGGAGCCACTCAAACAGCCCAAACGGGGTGATGGTGGCCGTCTTTAGGACATTGTCTGACTGAACAGGGATTTGATGACAACCGCGGACCTGGTCCATCTTTGGAAAAAAAGGTAGCGCCTTCCAGATGAGCTGTGAAATCCTGGATGTGTGGGACAGGGTAGCGGTCCGCGGTTCTAACGGCGTTCAGGCGCCTATAATCCCCGCATGGTCTCCACCCCCCAGATGTTTTAGGGACCATGTGTAATGGGGATGCCCATGGGCTATCCGAGCGCCGTTCAATCCCCATGTCCTCCATCATCTTGCTTGGCGATGTGTAGTTTGTCAGGCGGGAGCCGGCGCACCCGAGTGTGTAATGGCGGTCCCGTGATGGAGATATGAAGCACTACCCCGTGCTTGAGGGTCGCGGTGCGGTAACGGGGGGAGAGTAGCTCTGGGAACTCCGCGAGCAGGGAGGCATACAAGCCCTTGATCTGAGTCACCATATTCAGCTGCGGGCTGGGGGGTTCCACGGGTTGCGGGGTCGTGGGGCTAGGGCCCACCGGTGGAATGAGGCGCCCGCCCCGTACGTCCACCAGGATTGAAAAAATCCGAAGGAAATCGGCGCCCAGCAACGGCTGGGCCACGTCCGCAACGGTCCAATCGTACGGGCGGGAGTCAAAGTTGAGCGATAGGGTCCACGTGCCATGGGTGCAGATAGTACTACAGCTGATGGCAGTCAGGACAGGGCCTCGCTTGCCAGTACGGGCGCCCAACCCAGTCGAGGGGAGGATGCTGACGATGCCCCTGAGTTGACCAGGAAACAAAGTCCTGAATGGCGGTCTCGCATGTAGAGGCAGTTGTTTTGGCCGATCGCGACAGCCCATACTGACGATCGGCCGTTTCCCGCAAACGTGCAGGGGGGGCGTCATCGGCGGGCACCACTGGCGCTTAACCCGGTCCCCGGCGGGCGACTGCGGCGCAGAGGGTCGGGCATCTCTGCGCGGTTCCTGGCGTATGGGCTCGGACACCCGGTTGATGGATCCGCCGTCCTGCTGTTTCGTGAGCCACAATTCGTCGGCCCGCTCAGCGAGCAGCATAGGGTCTGTGAATTCCGACCCGGCGAGCAGCAGGCGGATGTCACGGGGCATTTGCTCTAGAAACGCCTGCTCGAACAGCAGGCAGAGTCGATGGCCGTCCATCAACGCGAGCATCTCGCTCATCAAGGCGGACGGTTTCCGATTGCCTAGGCCATCCACGTGGAGCAGGCAGGCCGCGCGATCTCGACGGCTGAGCACGACGGTACGGAGCAGTAGGGCCCTGAGGCCCTCATACTTGCTGATGGCCAGTGGGTCTTGTAGGCAGGGCAGCAACCGCATGGCCGTCTCTTGGCTGAGCGCCTCGACCACGTAGAAATATTGGGTGGCGTCGGCAACGAGATTTCGCAGGTGGAACTGGGCCTCGATGTGGGCGAACCACACTTGAGGCTCCTCTGCCCAGAAAACGGGCAGTTCCAGGCCCAGGGTGTTTTGGTGCGGGAAATGGACGTCGGGGATGGTGACGGTTTGCATGTTGAGAGTCCGAGTACCGATCGGACTAATGGGGTCACCAGTTTGGTGAGTCAAGACAGTCGGGTATAACAAATTTCTTTATTTTTAAACAAAAATAAAGTTAGCAATGTTCAAGGACTCGGCAACGGACCTGAACAAATATGCCGCAGTCATTACAGACTTCTTTAAGAAATGTGTGGAGGACTGCAACCCCACCAAAACCTTCCAAGTGTTTCCCAACCAGAAACCTTGGATGAACTTTGAGATCCGCACTCTTCTGAAGACCAGACACCGGGCATTCATGTCTGATGATACAGTGGTCTACAAGAAGTCCAGATATGACCTTGGTAAGGCCATCAAAAAGGCCAAAATAGACCTGATCGAAGCTGGAGGATGAGACAGATGTTCGGCAGCTGTGGCGGGGCCTGAATGCAATCACCTCCTACAAGGCGAAATCAGGAGGCAGCTCGAATGTCGGCGAAACATCACTCCCTGATGAGTTCAATGCGTTTTACGCACGCTTTGATAGGGAGAACACCGATGTGCCTTCCCGAGCCCCCATTCACTGTGATGGTATTTCAGTCTCAATCACAGAGGCCGACGTCAGGAAATCCTTCAGAGGGGTGAACCCTCGAAAAGCACCTGGGCCTGATGGTATACCTGGTCGTGTTCTAAAAACCTGAGCGGACCAACTGGCTGGAGTTTTTACGGACATTTTCAACCTCTCACTTCTGAGGTCTGAGGTTCCCACCTGCTTCAAAAGGGCATCAATTATACCAGTGCCCAAGAAGAGTAAGGTGACGTGCCTCAATGACTATCGACCAGTGGCACTAACGCTGGTGGTGATGAAGTGCTTTGAGAGGTTGATCATAGCGCAAATCAATTCCTACCTCGACAAAAACCTGGACCCACTGCAGTTCACTTACCGCCACAACAAATCAACGGTAGATGCGATCTCGCTGGCCCTCCACTCCGCTCTTGACCACATGGACAACAAAAACTCATATGTCAGGCTGTTATTCATTGATTACAGCTCGGCATTTAATACTATCATCCCCTCCAATCTGGTTACTAAACTCGCAGAACTGGGTCTCTGCGCATCCCTCTGCAATTGAATCCTCGACTTCCTCATTCACAGACCACAGTCTGTTCGAATAGGTGGAAATGTCATACTCGATAACAATCAGCACGGGAGCACCTCACGGCTGCGTGCTCAGCCCCCTGCTCTCATGACTGCGTATCCGGTCATAGTGCGAACTCCATCATCAAGTTCGCTTACGGCACCAATGTTGTTGGACGTATCACTGATGGGGATGAGTCAGAGAAGAGAGATCAAGCAACTGTCCATATGATGCCAGCACAATAACCTGGCCCTCAACACCAGCGAAACCAAGGAACTGATTGTGGACTTTGGAAGGAGTAGGATGGGGACCCACAGTCCCGTTTATATCAACGGGTCGATGGTTGAAATGGTCAAGAGCTTCAAATTTCTGGGCGTGCACATCTCTGAAGATCTTTCCTGGTCCGAGAACACTGATGCAATTATCAAGAAAGCTCATCAGTGCCTCTACTTCCTGAGAAGATTACGGAGAGTCGGTTTGTCAAGGAGGACTCTCTCTAACTTCTACAGGTGCACAGTAGAGAGCATGCTGACCGGTTGCATCGTGGCTTGGTTCGGCAATTTGAGTGCCCTGGAGAGGAAAAGACTACAAAAAGTAGTACACACTGCCCAGTCCATCATCGGCTCTGACCTCCCTTCCATCGAGGGGATTTATCGCAGTCGCTGCCTTAAAAAGGCTGGCAGTATCATCAAAGACCCACACCATCCTGGCCACACACTCATCCCCCTGCTACTTTCAGGTAGAAGGTACAGGAGCCTGAAGACTGCAACGACCAGGTTCAGGAATAGGTACTTTCCCACAGCCATCAGGCTATTAAACCTGGTTCGAACAAAACTCTGAACATTAATAACCCATTATCTGTTATTTGCACTTTATCAGTTTATTTATTCATGTGTGTATATATTTATACAATGGTATATGGAAACACTGATCTGTTTTGTAGTCAATGCCTACTATGTTCTATTGTGCTGAAGCAAAGCAAGAATTTTATTGTCCTATCAGGGACACTTGACAATAAACTCACTTGAACTTGAAGTGATTACCCGAGTCGATATAGACAGCCAAAATAAACGATGCTCACTCAAACCGCGTGGAGCTCGAAAGAATGGTTTTACAGAAAGCCCGCGAAAAAGCTCCCTCGCTCACGTGACCGCGCTAGTCAATAGCGAGGGTTCGACATTAACAGGGCCACCACTAGGTGCCGCTACACTGTCATCAATCTGTCTTTCACGTTGCTGAGCTCCAACCTGACCCATTCAACTGCAGATAGATTGGTTGAGGCTGTTTGATCCTCTGGTGCTGCAGGACAAGTGCTGGTTGTAGTTTTGAAATTACTTCTTCTAACTGGCCATATTGAAGTCCTGGGTTATGATAGAAAAGCAGCAGGGTATGCTGACTGGTAGTTGTTGATCATGATGTGCAGCCCCTCCATTGCTAGCCTACCATCTGCCTGGGGTGGAATATGGACTGCAATCATGATGATGGAGGTGAATTATCTTGGAAGTTAGAAGGGATGGCGCCAGGTATTCCAGAAAAGGTGCGAGAGAGCCGTGTGTGATCCTGATTACAGGTGCTGTCTCTATGGAGTTTGCACGTTTTTCCCCGAGACCGTGTAGGTTTTCCCTGGGTACACCGGTTTCCTCCCACGCTCCAAAGACCTACAGACTTGTAAGTTAATTGGCTTTGGTAAAGATTGTAAATTGTCCCCCGTGTGTAGGATATTGCTAGTGTACGGGGATTGCTGGTTGGAGTGGACTCGGTGGGCCAAAGGGCCTGTTTCCACATTGTATCTCTAAACTAAACTAAACTAAACGACCACTACATCTGAGTATGATGAAGAAATTATGATAAGCAGACACCGCCTCTCGCTTTCCTCAATGCTTCCGTTCAGTCCATGAGATGAATGGAGAAACCTTCGGACTTGAGGGCCAAGTCTGGGGAGCTGGGGATGAGCCATGTGTCTGTGAAACAAAAGCACACAACATTCCCCCATTTCCCTTTCATAAAGCAGCCTTGCCCTTGTAATCAACCTTATTCTCTAGTGACTGTACATTAGCCATTTGGATGGTAAGTAGGGGGGAAGTGGAGTGTCTCAGTTCTCTATGTTTCCATCTTACTTGCAGACAGCTCCATCGACCACATTTCCGTGCACATTGAAAGTCCCCTCAATATTTCTTGGTACTGTTTCAATGGGTTTTTTTATTGTCGCATTTACCAGTGAAATACATTTTTTACTTACATATCAAAAACACCATCCCCGTACATAAGCACAATCCCCCTGTCATAGAAACATAGAAAATAGGTGCAGGAGTAGGCCATTTGGCCCTTCTAGCCTGCACCGCCATTCAATATGATCATGGCTGATCATCCAACTCAGTATCCTGTACCTGCCTTCTCTCCATACCCCCTGATCCCTTTAGCCACAAGGGCCACATCTAACTCCCTCTTAAATATAGCCAGTGAACTGGCCTCAACTACCTTCTGTGGCAGAGAATTCCAGAGATTCACCACTCTCTGTGTGAAAAATGTTTTCCTCATCTCGGTCCTAAAAGATTTCCCCCTTATCCTTAAACTGTGACCCCTTGTTCTCGACTTCCCCAACATCGGGAACAATCTTCCTGCATCTAGCCTGACCAACCCCTTAAGAATTTTGTACGTTTCTATAAGAAACTGAATGTACTGAATGTACAGAACAGCCCACCTACTCCCTATGCACGAGACCATTTGTTGAGATATTTCCACTTGTGGAAGTCTCAAACAAGAGGATATAGTTACAAGATTTGGTGCATTCATTTAGACTAAGTTCCAGGCTTGTGAAGCTGAGTAACCTATTTCTCCACTCATTTACCTGCCTTCAGTGCTAGGCAGTTTTTTTTTTACAATTTTCTTCTCGGCATATCTTTTTTCTCTACATATGTACACATAGACCACTAGATGGCACAATGTGGACACGTTAATTTATAAGTTCTGTACCTGGCAATGTGCATGGGAAACATCCTTAACAGCCACAGAAAAAGAAAGCTGTTAAAAAAAGTAAGATAGTGAGAAAAATCCCATATCCACAGGATAACATAATTGAAATAGAAAGCTGAAGCAACCCTCAAAACGAGTACAAATGTGAAGTAATTGTCATTAACATATGCACTAAAACATGACAGAAGAAAAGTATATGAGGGCTTCAGCGACAACCTCTATTTGAAGTAAACATCTGATTCTATTGAAGGAAAACAACACACAAAATCCTGGAGTTACAGTGTGTCAGGTAGCATCTCTGGAGAACATGGATAGGTGGCAGATTGGGACCCATCTTCAGACTCAAACTAACGAATAAACCCGAACTGATACATATTTCTCTTTCATACTTTAGGCTTTAGAGATACAGCATGGAAACAGGCCCTTCTGGCCCACCAGGTAATTTTAGGCCTACAATATCAAGATTGGGAAGAAGGTAGCAAATCTCCAGAATTCTTTACATAGGATTGTGGAGGCTACGTCACAGGAGATACTAAAGGAGATAGTTCATTTTATGAAAGACAAGGGAATTGTGAGTAAGGTGGAACTGGCACAGAGACGAGTTAAGGGCTGGAACAGGCCAGACTTGATCCAATTGAATGGCTGGGCAAGCTTAAGTGGCCAGTATAAAACCCCTGCTCAGATTTTATTGTGTTCTTTGATCAAACCGGATAATTCCTGCGGTGTCTCATTGTTTTTGTTTAATGACCCTTTCATGATGCACTTTGTTTCATTTTGCCCTATCGTGCTACAACTTAAATGTAATTGTTCCAATTAGGCCCTGCAAAGACCAAAGTGGACATCTATGTTTGGAACGTAGGAGATGGGTGAAGTCCTTGATGAATATTTCTCCTCTGTTTTTACCGTGGAAAAAGACAGGAGGATCAAATAATTCTGGAATGTTACTGGGGATGTCCTTGGGAAGAGGAGGTGCTGGATATCATAAAGCATGTGAAGATAGATGAATCTCTGGAGCCTCATTACTTATATCCAAGAACACTGTGGGAAGCGAGAGGAAAAATTGTGGTTGCCCTGGCTGAGATATACTGTATGCATCATTGTTAGCCATTGGTGAGGTGCCAGAAGACTAAATGGTGGCTGATGTGCCTTTATTTAAAATGGGGTGCCAACAAAAACTTTAGACTTGTTTACTTAACAGTATACTTAACAGGACGGCACAGAGGCGCAGCGGTAGAATTGCTGCCATACAGCGCTAGAGACCCAGGTTTATTCCTGATGAAGTTTGTACATTCTCCCTGTGACCATGAGGGTTTTCCCCAGATACTCCAGTTCCCTCCCACACTCCAAAGACATTCAGGTTGTTTGGTTAATTAACTTGTAAAAAAATCATAAATTGTCCCTAGGGTGTAGGATAGTGTACTTCCAAATGGATTAATGAATGAATGAATGAATGAATGAATGAATACGTTTATTGGGCCAAGTATTCACATACAAAGAATTTGCCTTGGTGCTCCGCACGCAAGTGACACATGACATACAATGACAGTTAAGAATAATACATAAAACATTAATAATAAAACATTATTGATTAAACAAAGACCAAGAGTGAGCAGCTGATTGTAAGTCAGATCCCTGCTGATTTCTTCCAGCAGTTTGTATTGTATTGTACTTGTAATGTATCCAGGGTAAGGTGGGAGATTGAGGGCCAGGGCAGTTTACTGTTCTGGATGTCAGATGTGGGAGGTCATGGAGTCGGATAGCCCTCCAGGCGTCCACATCTGCGCCAGGTGCATCGAGATGGGGCTCCTAAGGGACCGTATTAGGAACCTGGAGCAGCAGCTCGATGACCTCTGCCTGGTCAGGGAGAGTGAGGAGGTCATAGAGAGGAGTTATAGGGAGGTGGTCACTCCAAAACCACGGGAGAGAGACATGTGGGTCACGCTTAGGAAGGGCAATGGGCAGAGGCAGGGACGAGTGAGTACCCCAGTGTCTGTACACCTTGAAAATAAGTACTCCTGTTTGAGTACGATTGGGGGGGACAGCCTACCTGGGGGTAGCGACAGCGGCCGGGCCTCCGGCACAGAGACCGGCCCTGTTGCTCCGAAAGGTAGGGAAAAGAAGTGGAAGGCAATAGTAATTGGGGACTCTATTGTTCGGGGGTCGGACAGGCGATTCTGTGGACGCAGTCAGGAGACCCGGATGGTAGTTTGCCTCCCTGGTGCCAGGGTCTCGGATGTGTCTCAACACGTCCAAGATATCCTGAAATCAGAGGGAGAGGAGCCTGAGGCCGTGGTACATATAGGTACCAATGACATAGGTTAAAAAAAGAGAAGAGGTCCTGAAGGGAGAATTTAGGGAGTTGGGAGGAGAGTTAAGGAAAAGGACCAAAAAATTTCTCCGGATTACTGCCTGTGCCACGCGACAGTGAGAGTAGGAATGGAGCGAGGTTTAGGATAAATGCGTGGCTGAAGGACTGGTGCAGTGGGCAGGGATTCAAGTTTCTGGATCATTGGGACTTCTTTTGGGGAAGGTGGGACCTGTACAGAAAGGACGGGTTGCACTTGAACCCGAGAGGGACCAATATCCTGGCGGGGAGATTTGCAAAGGCTACTGGGGAGACTTTAAACTAGAATGGGGGGAGGGACTCAAATAGAGAAAGCTAGTAGACAGAGTGTGAGGCAGGAGGCAGAGAAGGGAAGCACTCGGACCCAAAATCTAGGGGAGAAAGAAGAAAAAGAAAATAAACGGAGAATAATAGGCGGTGGGTTTCTTAAATGTGTATATTTTAATGCTAGGAGCATTGTAAGAAAGGTGGATGAACTTAGAGCCTGGATTGACACCTCGAAGTATGATGTTGTGATGATTAGTGAAACATGGTTGCAGGAGGGCTGTGATTGGAAACTAAATATTCCAGGATTTCGTTGCTTCAGGTGTGATAGAATTGGAGGGGCAAGAGGTGGAGTTGTTGCATTGCTTGTCAGGGAAGATATTACAGCAGTGCTTTGGCAGGATAGATTAGAGGGCTCGTCTAGGGAGGCTATTTGGGTGGAAATGAGAAGTGGGAAAGGTGTAGCAACATTTATAGGGGTGTATTATAGACCGCCAAATGGGGAGCGAGAATTGGAAGGGAAAATATGTAAGGAGATAGCAGATATTAGTAGTAAGCACAAGGTAGTGATTGTGGGAGATTTCAATTTTCCACACATAGACTGGGAAACGCATTCTGTAAATGGGCTGGATGGTTTGGAGTTTGTAAAATGTGTGCAGTTTTTTGCAGCAATACATAGAGGTACCTACTAGAGAAGGGGCAGTGCTGGACCTCCTGTTAGGAAATGAGACAGGTCAGGTGGCGGAGGTATGCGTTGGGGAGCACTTCGGGTCCAGTGATCACAATACCATTAGTTTCAATATAATTATGGAGAGGGTCAGAACTGGACCTAGGGTTGAGATTTTTGATTGGAGAAAGGCTAACTTTGATGAGATGCGAAAGGATTTAAAAGGAGTGAATTGGGACATTTTGTTTTATGGGAAGGATGTAGAAGAGAAATGGTGGACATTTAAAGGGGAAATTTTAAGAGTGCAGAATCTTTATGTCCCTGTTCGGTTGAAAGGAAATAGTAAAAATTGGAAAGAGCCATGGTTTTCAAGGGAAATTGAACACTTGGTTCGGAAAAAGGGAGAGATCTACAATAATTATAGGCAGCATGGAGTAAATGAGGTGCTTGAGGAGTATAAAGAATGTAAAAAGAATCTTAAGAAAGAAATTAGAAAAGCTAAAAGAAGATATGAGGTTGCTTTGGCAAGTAAGGTGAAAGTAAATCCAAAGGGTTTCTACAGCTATATTAATAGCAAAAGGTTAACGAGGGATAAAACTGGTCCATTAGAGAGACAGAGTGGATAGCTATCTTCAGAGCCAAAAGAGATGGGGGAGATATTGAACAATTTATTTTCTTCGGTATTCATCAAGGAGAAGGATATTGAATTATGTGAGGTAAGGGAAACAAGTAGAGTAGCTATGGATACTATGAGATTCAAAGAAAAAGAAGTGCTGACACTTTTGAAAAATATAAAAGTGGATAAGTCTCCAGGTCCTGACAGGATATTCCCTAGGACATTGAGGGAAGTTAGTGTATAAATAGCAGGGGCTATGACAGAAATATTTCAAATGTCATTAGAAATGGGAATAGTGCCCGAGGATTGGCGTACTGCGCATGTTGTTCCATTGTTTAAAAAGGGGTCTAAGAGTAAATCTAGCATTTATAGACCTGTTAGTTTGACTTCAGTGGTGGGCAAATTAATGGAAAAGATACTTAGAGATAATATATATAAGCATCTGGATAAACAGGGTCTGATTAGGAACATTCAACATGGATTTGTGCCTGGAAGGTCATGTTTGACTAATCTTCTTGAATTTTTTGAAGAGGTTACTCGGGAAATTGATGAAGGTAAAGCAGTGGATGTTGTCTATATGGACTTTAGTAAGGCCTTTGACAAGGTTCCTCATGGAAGGTTGGTTAAGAAGGTTCAATTGTTGGATATTAATGCAGGAGTAGCAAGATGGATTCAACAGTGGCTGAATGGGAGATGCCAGAAAGTAATGGTGGATGGCTGTTTGTCAGGTTGGAGGCAGGTAATTAGTGGGGTGCCTCAGGGATCTGTGTTGGGTCCACTGTTGTTTGTCATGTACATCAATGATCTGGATGATGGTGTGGTAAATTGGATTAGTAAGTATGCAGATGATACTAAGATAGGTGGTGTTGTGGATAATGAAGTAGATTTCTAAAGTCTAGAGAGAGATATAGGCCATTTGGAAGAATGGGCTGAAAGATGGCAGATAGAGTTTAATGCTGATAAGTGTGAGGTGCTACATCTTGGCAGGACAAATCAAAATAGGATGTACATGGTAAATGGTAGCGAATTGAGGAATGCAGTTGAACAGAGGGATCTGTGTATAACTGTATAGTTCCCTGAAGGTGGAATCTCATGTAGATAGGGTGGTAATGAAAGCTTTTGGTATGCTAGCCTTTATAAATCAGAGTATTGAGTATAGAAGTTGGGATGTAATGTTAAAATTGTACAAGGCATTGGTGAGACCAAGTCTGGAGTATGGTGTACAATTTTGGTCGCCCAATTATAGGAAGGATGTTGACAAAATAGAGAGAGTACAGAGGAGATTTACTAGAATGTTGCCTGGGTTTCAGCAACTAAGTTACAGAGAAAGGTTGAATAAGTTAGGTCTTTATTCTTTGGAGCGCAGCAGGTTAAGGGGGGACTTGATAGAGGTCTTTAAAATGATGAGAGGGATAGACAGAGTTTAACGTGGATAAGCTTTTCCTATTGAGAGTAGGGAAGATTCAAACAAGAGGACATGACTTCAGAATTAAGGGACAGAAGTTTAGGGGTAACATGAGGAGGAACTTCTTTACTCAGAGAAGTGTGGAAAGAGCTTCCAGTGGAAGTGGTGGAGGCAGTTTCGATTTTATCATTTAAAAATAATTTGGATAGGTATATGGATGGGAAGGGAATGGAAGGTTATGGTCTGAGTGCAGGTAGATGGGACTAGGGGAAAATAAGGGGAAAATAAGTGTTCGGCACGGACTTGTAGGGCCTAGATGGCCTGTTTCCGTGCTGTAATTGTTATATGGTTATATGTTATATGGTCATATGTGAATTAAATAAAGTACCAACGCCAAAGGAGGCTACAGATTTTTGGTTATTGAGTAGAGCTACAACTCATGGAAAAAAGCTGTTTTTATGTCTGGCTGTGGCAGCTTTGACAGTCCGGAGTCACCTTCCAGAAGGAAGTGATTCAAAGAGTTTGTGGCCAGGGCGAGAGGGGTCAGAGATGATCTTGCCCGCTCGCCTCATGGCCCTTGCAGTGTACAGTTTGTCAATGGAGGGAAGGTTGCAGCCAATAATCTTCTCAGCTGATCGGAAGTTTCGCTGCAGTTCCGTGTGTCGTGCTTGGTGGCTGAGTCAAACCAGACCATGATGGAGAAGGTGAGGACAGACTCTACGATGGCCGTATAGAATTGGACCATCATTGCCTTGGCAGATTGTGCTTCCTCAGCTGCCACAGGAAGTACATGACTGTGGAGTCGATGGTAGCCCCACACTTAATGTCCTTGTTCCCAGGAACTTAACAATGTCCTTGTTAAGATGATTGTTCCCAGGAACTTAAAAGACTCCACAGATGTGATGTGGTGTTGTTGATGGTGAGTGGGGTGGGGGGAGGGGAAGCTCTCCTAAAGTCTACAATCAATTCGACTGTCTTAAGGGCATTGAGCTCCAGGTTGGTGCGATGGCACAAGGACGGCAGCTGTGACATTTCCTGTCAGTAGGTAGATTTTTCCACATCCTGGATCAGTCCAAACAGGGTTGTGTTGTCCGCAAACTTGAGAAGCTTGACAGAGGAGTCAGTGGAGGTACAGTCATTGGTTTAGAGAGGGTAGAGGAGAGGTGAGAGTATGCAGCCTTGCGGTGCTCCTATGCTGAGGGTTTGCGGGTCCGAGATATGCTTTTACAGCCTCACATGCTGCTTCCTGTCTGTCAGGAAGCTGGTGATCCACCGACAGAGGGGTTCAGACACAGTCAACTCGGAAAGTTTGGAGTGTACAATGGTGTTGAATGCAGAGCTAAAGTCAACAAACTAAATCCTCGCATAGGTCTCCTGGAGGTCTAGGTGCTGGAGGATGAATTGCAGACCAAGGTTGACTGCGTCATCCACAGATCTATTGGCCCGATATGCAAACTGCAGAGGGTCCAGTAGGGGGATCGTGATATTTTTCAGCTTGGCCAGCACAAGCCTTTCAAGGGTCTTCATGATTACAGAGGTCAGTGCGACAGGCTTGTAGTCATTAAGACCAGTAATCCTTGCCTTTCTTGGTACAGGGACAATAGTGGAGACTTTGAAGCAGGCCGGGACAATACAGGTTTGCAGGGACTGGTTGAAAATGTATGTGCAGACCAGTGCCAGTTGTTCGGCACAGAGCTTGAGAGTAGAGGGGGAAACATTGTCCAGTCCTGGAGATTTCTGGCCTTTCTGTCTTCTGAAAACCCTCTCCACTTCCTCTATTCCAGAAAGTGAAGAATTGGAAAAATTAAATCAAATTCCTTTAGTTAGTACTTATTATTATTAAGATGTTGGAATTTGAAAAGCATTGGCATAAGTGGCTATTGAACCAAAGTTAAATACAGCAGTCAGGAGAGTTTAACAAAACATTAAAAATTATGTAAGGGCATTTGGAGAGTAGTAAAATGGGGATAGCACAAGGAGTTGTATTAAAGGGTCAGTAAATTACCTTTCTGTCATTGAATTCTGTCTTTGTGTTTGCAGTTTAGTAGTTCAAATGTACCCAGTTTAAATGTAGCCAGTTTAACCTCAACATTGGATGTGATTTTGCTGTCAGCAGAATATTGTATTGTACTTCCCTAACGCATACATTTCATTGTGTAGGAAGGAACTGCTGATGCTGATGTTTAAACCGAAGATAGACATAAAAGAGCTGGTGTAACTCAGCGGATCAGACAGCATCTCTGGAGAAAAGGAATAGGTGACATTTTGGGTCGAGACCCGAAATGTCACCTATTCCTTTCCTCCAGAGATGCTGTCTGACCCACTGAGTTACTCCAGCTTGTTGTGCATACATTTCATTATTTGGAAATTGTATTTGTTGAACAAGGGAAAATCTAAGCTAAAGAACTGTTTCATACTGAAAAGTTTAGAGTTTTGTAATGGCAAGCCACTGTATATTTTCTGAGCAAGCCATTACACACATGAAGGAATGCATAACAAATCAATTTTAAAATCCTGGGTTGATTGCAACGGATGACATTTTGGTCACGCAGAGAAAAATAATATGCCTCAAGTTTGTTAAGAATAGAAGCAGCAACATTTTAATATCCATCTGCTGGTAAAGGTCATGTCAAATTAAATCCAACTTGTCTGGAAGGAATTAACCCTCTGGGTGGTTTAGCAGCATGAAAAGATGCATGCGGTTTCTTCACCAGCCGAATGGTAAGAAACAGGATTTGTTGGACGAATTCCAGAGCAGGGCACGAAAATAACCTGTTCTCAGGAATACTGAAAGAAATCAGCCAGTCAAGCAGCATCTCTGGAAAGAGAAACCATTTAATATTTCAGGTCAATGACGATTCATCAGAGCTGAGAACAAGGAAAAGCAGATTCAATATAACGGATCAATAATGGATCAATATAACGGAGAATGTGGGAAGGACAATGGGTGGAATAAAGGGAAGATCAGTAGGGTGAAATTATGGAAAGCCATTGAATGTAATGTCAAGCAACTATTTTGCAAGTATCTTCTGTACTCGCAATACAGCATTGGGTATTAATTTAGTTTTAGTTTTAGAGCTTGGAAACAGGCCCTTCGGCCCATCAAGTTTACACCAACTAGCAATCATCTATACACTAGTTCTATCCCACTTGCTAGGAACAATTTACAGAAGCCAATTAACCTACAAACCTGCTCGTCTTTGAAACGTGGGAGGAAACTGGAGCACCCAGAGAAAACCCACCCGATCACAGGGAGAATGTACAAACACCGTACAGACAGCAACTGTAGTCAGGATCAAACCTGGGTCTCTGGCACTGTACAGCAGCAACTCTACCGCTGCACTACTGTGCCGCCCGTACATAAAAATGTTTAGATCGAGAACTTTTTATCTATTGCTGAACTGCAACTCTTTCACTTTCTTTATTTTTACAAATATGTTGGCACTATTTGAATAAGAATTAATTTTGGATAAAATATCACATTTGAGAGACCTCATACCTTCTGTACAGCTTTCACGTTTCTACTCGCAACGCAACGCATGAATTGCAATGACAGTGGTTGTATCCATCTGTCAGCTATTATAGTGCTCTGAAAAACGAAAATAAATTGTTCGTCTATGTAATTTATCCACTTCCTGGAGCGGATACATACAAATCAAAGGAGAAAAGCATTAAGACAGACTTTGAGATTTAATAATCCACAAGTGATTCACGATTTCATTATAAAGGCCTTTACATTTGCTTAAGGAGCTAGTGCTTTTCGTTGTACCCATACTTAGTATTTGTGCAATGACATTAAAGTTGAATTGAATTGAATTGAATTGAATTGAATTAAACAAAACACCTCCCATTTACATTGGCAAGCTGACATTTATTATTTCTTCCAAGTTTCACTGAGAATACAGTAGAGGGCCTTCTACATCAATAGTTTGATAGTTGGCTTGTAATATTAAAAATAAAATCGGATCAGATTTTGGAGGGTAATGGATACAAAGTATAGTAATGGTGAGCATAATATATTTAAAACCAAGTTCTTTACTAATGTCCTTAAGGGTGTCAAAGGTTACGGGGAGAAGGCAGGAGAATGGGGTTGAGAGGGAAAGATAGATCAGCCACGATTGAATGGTGGAGCAGATTCTATGGGCTGAATGGCACAATTCTGTTTCCATCTCTGACAAACTTATAATCTGCTATAAAAACACTGTATGTGAATCCAGATCCCCACTAATATAGTTGACTTTGAACTGCCTTCTGAAATGGAGTCACAGATGGTGTAAGACGGCAGATTTATTTTCCTAAAGTGAGTATTTTAGAATGATCTGACATCATCATCCTTTAAAAGAGACATCAAGGAAGAGAGTGAGGAGGTCACGATAAATCGCGATAAAACACTTTTCCGGCCATATCTGGAATACTGTGTCCAGGTCCTAGTGCCACATTTCGGGAAGGATTTGAAGGCTGAGGATATGTACAGAATAGATTTAGGAAAAGGATTCCAATGGTGAGAGAGTTTGTTGGGGATGGACCGGCATAGATAGAGCTAAGGCTGGCATCATTGACTGACGTATCAGGTCATCGAAAAATACGCGGCGTGATGACGTATGACTCGGCGGTGACGCGGCGTTATGACGAATGACATGCTTTTTTTTTTCAAGTATCGCAACATTTTTTTTGTCGTCGCTGGATTTTGAAATGTTCAAAATCTCTTGGTCAAGTCAAGTCAAGTCACATTTATTTATATAGCACATTTAAAAAACAACTCTCATTGGCCAAAGTGCTTTACATTTGTTATAAGAATAATATAAACAAACAAACTACATACATATATACATATAGCCCTCGCTCAGTGGACGTCAGGAAAGGCTTGGGAGTATAGATACGTTTTTAGTCTTGACTTAAATGAGTCGATGAAGGAGGCAGTTCTGATGGGAAGGGGGATGCTGTTCCACCTTTGGTGACACTGATATGACGCCAGCAAAACCGCCAAGTGGGACAGCCCCTTAAGACTTGGAACACAGGAAATTTAGAGGAGATCGGATTGATGTATTTAAAATTATACAGACTCATTGGTGACCCTCAGACTATCCTTGATTAGACTTTGCTGGCTTTATTTTGTACTACAGGGCCTGTCCCACTTACGTGTCCTTGGCACGCAAATTACGCGACCTCGTGGTCGCGTTGAAGCGTACGCGCATCGTGTGACCGCGCGGGGCCGGTCCCACTGAGAAGCGCGGAGTTGTGCGCGACATCGTGCGGGGCAACAACATTTTTGTACCGAACAATATCTTTGCAGGCCAACAGCCTGTCGCGTAACTGACGGCCAAAGTGGAACAGGTCCATGACCCTGGCGCGATGCAACGTCTCACCTCCAACAGCAACAGAAGCAGGCAAACGATCGTCGAGCTCGGCCTGGAGCTCACAGCCATTGCAGTCCGGATCCGCCCCCACTTCTACTCCCAGAGCGGGGCCAAGACGATTGGAGATAGATACAAAATGCAGGAGTAACTTAGCGGGACCGGCAGCATCTCTGGAGAGAAGCAATGGGTGATGTTTCGGGTCAAGACCCTTCTTTCAGACTGAAGAAGTGTCTCGACCCGATACATCATCCATTCCTTCTCTCCAGAGATGCTGCCGGTCCCGCTGAGTTACTCCAGCATTTCACGTCGGTCTTCAAATTATGTCACGCGCTCCAGACGGCTGTGCGGTCGAATGAAGTCGCGCGCGACCTTCGCGGGACCGTCGTGGTTCAACGCGACCACGAGGTCTCGTAATTTACATGCCAAGGACACGTAAGTGAGACAGGCCCTTAAAGGTTATTCCATTAACATGTATCTTTACACTGTAAATAGCTCAATAGTAATCACATATTGTCTTTCTGCTGATACACTTAGTATGGAGCTTGGAGAAGAGAAGGGAGAGCAGCATTTGAATCAAAAACTGAGGAAAAGGGGCAAAGAAATACAATCTAGACAAAATCAAAAAGATAACCAAGACTGATAAACAATGATGATACGTAGAAATGCGACATTGGTGAAATGGAACAAATTTGCAGTCCAAAACAATATTCGGTACAAATTGAAGGTAATGTCAAAAGCTTCCATATTTATCAAATGAATGCTGCAACGTATATAACAAAACATGAAGAAGAAATATGTAATAATGTAAATATATAATTAATTACCAAAATGGACATCCAAGTGATTATTGGAGTGTAATCAGCAGTGAGCAGGGTCAGTAAACAGCAATTCTTCAGGTCAAGAAGTAATTACAATATCAGAAAATAAAGAGTTAAGTGTTTAAGTAAACCAATTGCCAGCATGAAATAACAATGATTGTACATCCATGAAAATGTTTTATATATTGTTTTGAAAGTGGGAAAACAGTATATGGATACTATTGAGATGTCATCATACATATAACACAGCATTTGTGTCTGTTGCAATTAGCCTGCAGCAAAATAAAAATCACTGTTTTGAAGAACCTGGCATTTTCGGGGAATTGTTATTATTTGTATTTACAGTCACTACAAAGTTGCATCATGGAGCCACTCCAAATATGTATCTTCAATTCAATTCATCTATATTTCCCTATAATAAATAACACACCATTCTGTGCATGATAATAAACTGTACAAAATGTCTTGAATGCATTTCACGTAACCTTCTTGATTTTATGACAATTTGCTTTAAAAAACATTTTCCAGGAGTGTATCGTCTTTGTTAAGCAAGGATTTGCAGTTGACTGTAGTATTCCTCGCTACTAGTGACATTGTGTTCTCATGATTGAAACACCAAGGTCTATTGCATGAAAACTGATTCAATGATTCAATGATACTTTATTGTCACATGTACCTAGGTACAATGAAATGCTTCATTTTGCATCCAACTCGGTAAATTAATAGAGCAGAGCTTGCCATGCTATACACAAGAGTCACCATGTTTCTGCCCCTGACAAAGTTACATAAAGTTCATCAGACTTATCTTCCACTCGCAGTGGTGAACCAGGACTGCCGCTACTTGTGGTAGCAAGCAGCGCCCGCTGGGTTCCCCTTCGTTCTCGCCAGCCTCTCCCCTCCCCCCCCCCCCGGCCAGGTCCCCCCCCCATCATTAGCAGTGTACATAGAAACATAGAAAATAGGTGCGAGTAGGCCATTTAGCCCTTCGAACCATTCAATATAATCATGACTGATCATCCAAAATCAGTCCCCCGTTCCTGCTTTTCCCCCATATCCCTTTATTCCCTTAGCCCTAAGAGCTAAATCTAACTCTCTCTTGAAAACATCCAGTGAATTGGCCTCCACTGCCTTCTGTGGCAGAGAATTCCACAGACACACAACTCTTTGGTTGAAAATGTTTTTCCTCATCTCAGTCCTAAATGGCCGGCCCCCTTGTTCTTAAACTGTGCCCCTGGTTCTGGACTCCCCCAACATCGGCAATATTTTTCCTGCATCTACCCTGTCCAATCCTCTAAGAATTTATGTTTCTATAAGATTCCCTCTTATCCTAAATTCCAGCAAATACAAGCTCAGTCGACCCTTTCTTTCATCATACCTCAGTCCCGCCATCCCGAGATATAACCTGGTAAACCTATGCTGCACTCTCTCAATAGCAATAATGTCCTTTCTCAAATTAGGAGACCAAAATTGCACACAATACTCCAGGTGCAGTCTCACCAGAGCCCTGTACACTGCAGTAGGACCTCCTTGCTCCTAAACTCAAATCCTCTTGCAATGAAGGGCAACATGCCAGTGGCTTTCTTCACTGCCTGCTGTACCTGCATGCTTACTTTCAATGACTAATGTACAAGCACACCCAGATCTCTTTGCACTTCCCCTTCTCCTAATCTGACACCATTCATTTAATAATCTGCCTTCCGGTTCTTCCCACCAAAGTGGATTAACATGTTTTGTTAATTCCAAATCATCAGTGATATATGTATCACTGTTCATGGAATGGGTTTAGATTGACAAGTACTGAGTGCCAATGTCACTGGCAGACTGGTAACTATATCATCAGTATCCCCTGGGTTTATAATACCAAAACAAATGATGTATGAGACTTAGAAGAACTAAAAATGTCATCCACATGCTTTAGATGTGAAAAGATGTCACAGATAAGATGAAATGTTTACAGCGCAGAAACAGGTTACTTTGGCCCACAGAGTCCGCACCGACCAGTGATCCCTACATATGAATGTTATCCTACACGCTAGGGACAATTTTCATTCATACAAAACCAATTAACCTGCAAACTTGTACGTCTTTGGAGTGTGAGAGGAAGCTGAAGATCTCAGGGAAAACCCACGCAGGTCAGGGGGAGAATATACAAACTCCAGACAGACAAGCACCCATTGTCAGGATTGAACCCGGGTCCCTGGCGCTGTAAGGCAGCAACTTTACCGCTGTGCCACCGTGCCGCCCTAAGTGTTTACCTTGTTTATGTGTTGCGTTATGTGTTCTCATTCACAACATACTGAGCTCAGTGGAAGAGCAAATGTCCTTATACTAGAGTGGGGAAGAAATTCATATAGTAATCAAAGGTTTGAGTCATGTCTTAAGTCTCTCTATAAGCATTTGAAGAAGAAGTCATTTATTCCCAGTAAACCGTTCTCCACATTCTCATTACCATATTAAAAGTTTGTATGTTCTCCCCATGACCTGTGTGGGTTTTCTCTGAGATCTTTGGTTTCCTCCCACACTTCAAAGGTGAACAGGTTTGTAGGTTAATTGGTTTGGTATAAATATATGTTGTCCCTAGTGTGTGTAGGGTGGTGCTAATATGCGGGGGTCACTGTCGGTGCAGACTCAGTGGGCCGAAGGGTCAGTTTCCGCTCTGATTCTCTAAACTAAACGACAATACAGTACGATATGAAAATTGGGCTGCCAACTGTCATAACACACAACAAGGTACATGAAAACTTGAAATTAAAATTAAATTAAGTTAAAAAAAAGAAAAAGACAAGCGATTGGTGGTTGGCTGTCTTCACCAGAATGAACAAACAAACAAATGAACCCCTGGGCAGAGGATTCTATACTAGAGTGCCCCCTCTCCCCCACACCAGGTCCACCTTTGTTCTCCCACCGTCCCACATGGTAGTCCCCCCAAGCCGGTCCCCATTGTTCTTCATGGCGGTTCCCCCTTACGCTCATCGACCGCTGATGGTGAGGCCCCACCACCACTGATGCTCCCGCTGCTGCCGAGGCCCCCGTTGCGGGCGAGGCCCCCGTTGCCGGCGAGGCCCCCGTTGCCTGCGAGGCCCCACCGACCTGAGGCCCCAACTCCCAAGACGTTCACGCTGCCGCCAAGGCTCCTACTGCCGCCAAGGCTCCACCATCGCGCACGTTGAGGCTCCCGCTCCCGCCGAGTCGCCCGCTGCCTCCGCCGAGACTCCCGCTACTGCCTCTGAGTCTCTCATCGCCACCGCCACTGATGCTCCTTCAGCCCAAGCAGGCCTTGCCACCCGGCTTCTCCGCAGTCCCCTGGGAGACCTGTGTGGCAAGTGTGGCCTAGCGGTCAGCGGTGCGGTTGTTCTGCAGTTGTTCATTTTTTAATCTAAACTGATTAAAAAGCAGGACCCCGCGGGCGGTAATCTCCAGATTACTCCCCGTGCCATGTGCTAATGAGGGTAGGAATAGGAAGTCAGTACAGATGAATGAGTGGCTCTGGAGTTGGTGTAGGGGCAAGGATTCAGAATTTTAGACCATTGGGATCCTTTCTGGGGCAGTGTGACCTGTACAAGAGGGATGTGCTGCAACTCAACTGGAGTTTGACCAATATCGTGGCAAGAAGGTTCACTAATGCTTCGCGAGAGAGTTTAAACTAGAGAGGTAGGGAGTGGGAACCAGAGACACAGGTCAGAAATTGGAAAAAGTGAAGGGTGGGTAGAGAATAGGACCAGTAAGTCTCAATAGAAAGACAGGCAAAATGAGGTGAAGGAATATGGTGGCACTCAGAGAGGAGGACATACTGGAGGGTTGATCCACTGAGGTGTTATGGGTAAGGCGTAAAATTTAACAAAGGTGCCAGCTCTCTAAAGGGATTGTACTATAGGTTCTCCTAATAGCAAATGGGAGATAGAGAAACAGATATGTAGACAGGTTACCGAAAGATGTCAAAGCAACAGGGTAGCCTTAGTGGGTGACTTTAACTGGAGGTTGCAGGAAGACCTGATGGAAGTATATAAAATTAAGTGAGGCATAGACAGGGTAGACAGTCAGAAACATCTTCACAAGATGGAAAAAATCAAATAGTACTAAGATTACCCTGTTGCTTTGACATCTTTCGATAACCTGTCTACATATCTGTGCCTGTCCTGCTGAGAAACTCCAGCACTTCGTGTCTACCTTTGATTTAAGCCAGCATCTGCAGTTCTTTCCCCCACCTCCTACATATCTGCTTCTCTATCTCTCACTTGCTGTTGAGTGGGTCGGGGGGGGGGGGGGGCAAATAGTACAATACTAAAAGAGTGCTTGCACCTTTTTAAAATGTTACACCCTCCCCATTTCATTTCAATGGATCAGACTTCCTTTATGTCCTCCTCTCTGAGTGCCGCAATATTCCTTCACCCCATTTTGCCTGTCTTTCCATTGAGACTTGCTGGTCCTAATCTCTACCCACCCTTCACTTTTTCCAATTTCTGACCTGGTCCTCTGGTTCCCACTCCCTACCTCTCTAGTTTAAACGCTCTTGCGTAGCATTAGTGAACCTTCTAGGATATCTATAATCCAAATAATCCATATCTGTTTCTCTATCTCCTGTTGCCATTGGGGGACCTATTGTACAATCTCATGAGAGTGCTTGCACCTTTTTAACATTTTGAATGTCCCTCTAGGTGATAGTTTAAGGTGGGAGGAGAAAAGTTTAAAGAGATGTACGGGGCATTTTTATTTTACACACAGTCTGATGAGTGCCTGGATCGCACTGCCAGGGTGGTGGTGGTCAAGGCAGATATGATGGTAAAATTAAAAGACTGTTGGATAGGCACATTGATATGCAGGGTTTGGAGGGATATGGGTTATGTGCAGGCAGATAAGATATGGTCTTCGCACTCTGTTAGGAACAAGCATACTATGAGCTCTCACTATCACAATTTTAAAAGCATCCCACTTTCTGGACATCGCTTTGCTTGCAAACAACCTCCTCAATCAATTTCCGCAGGTTCCTGTCAAATCCATCAAAGTTGGCCTTGCCCCAAATATAACTTTCTTAAGAAAGACACAAAAAGCTGGAGTAACTCAGTGGGACAGGCAGCATCTCTAGAGAGGAATGGATAATGTTTTGGATTGAGACCCTTCTTCAGAGTGGTTAGGGATAAGGGAAATAAGAGATATAGATGGGAATCCAGAACCAAGGGCCACTGTTTAAGAATAAGGGGTAAGCCATTTAGAACGGAGACGAGGAAACACTCTTTCACACAGAGAGTTGTGAGTCTGTGTAATTCTCTGCCTCAGAGGGCGGTGGAGGCCGGTTGTCTGGATACTTTCAAGAGAGAGCTACTAGATAGGGCTCTTAAAGATAGCGGAGTTAGGGGATATGGGGTGAAGGCAGGAACGGGGTACTGATTGGGAATGATCAGCCATGATCACATTGAATGGTGGTGTTGGCTCGAAGGGCTTAATGGCCTACTCCTGCACTTATTGTCTATTGTCTATGATGTAGAGAGATAAAGAACAATGAATGAAAGATATGCAAAAAAGTAATGATGATTGTTATCTGTTTGTTAGGTGAAATTGAGAAGCTAGTGGGGGAGGGATAGAGAGAGAGGGAGCTACCTGAAGTTAGAGAGATCAAAAGTTCATACAACTGGTCTGAAAACTGCCCAAGCGAAATATAAGATGCTGTTCCTCCAATTTGTATTTAGACAATGCACTCTGACAATGGAGGAGACCTAGGACACAAAGGTCTGTGCAGAAATGAGAAGGAGAATTAAAGTGTTTAGCAACCGGGAGATCAGGCGGAATGAGCGAAGGTGTTTAACTTGTGGACCAGCTCTGCCCTTATCCATAACGATTTTAAAGCTGATAGAACTGTGTTTGTTGGTCTCACAAAGCTTGCCCACTGACACTTTAGTCACTTGACCTGCCCAATTCTTTAAGAGGAGGTGAAACCTTCTCCTTTCCCCTTGCAAGGACATCTATATAATGCCTGTGGAAATTTTCCGCACACTTTATGTATTCCATCCGATTTGGCACTATGACAGTCCGAGTCTATTGATAAAAATACATCTATTGATGCTCCTGAATCAATCAATCAATCAATCAATCAAGATTTATTCATCATGTACACAATAACAATAAAGTGCAGTGAAATGAACTTGCCAGCAGTGGTATAATAAAAAAGAACACACAATACACAATAGAAATTTAACACAAACATCACCCACAGCATTCTTCACTGTGGTGGAAGGCACAAAGAGTATGGTCAGTCCTCCTCCATTTTCCCCCGTGGTCGGGGCCATAATATCCGCAGTCGCCGCTGCGGGCGGCCATATAACAGGCCCTCCCATCTGGAAGGATTGATGCTTCCCTACCAGAGACCGTGGCTTCAGGATGACTGAGGCCACAGGCCTATGTCATCCTGAACATATCATCAGTGATGTAACTTGGGGTCATTGGATGTTTTCAGGACTTTCAACATCAGACACCCTCACTCAGGCGACCCAGCCATGGATGATCAGACCACGACTTGTGTTCAGGTGACATTTGCTCCTCCCCATGGACCTCCTCTCCTGATCCAGAGCCATCTCGAGGCTTTCTCCACTGCCTCTGCGGTGTTCCTGATGGCTCTTCTCTCCATTCCATTGGTGCCCAGTGCACTCAAGGCTTTGTAGAGTGATTGCCCTGCAAAACCTCTGCAACCAACCTCGATGGGCATACACCTTGCATTTCAGCCCTGCTTGCGGCAGTCTATGACCAGCTCTTCGTACTTGGTCATCTTCCTCTCGTGGGCCTCCTCCAGACGGTCCTCCTACGGCACTGTCAGTTCCAACAAGACGATGTTTTTGGTCGCCTCTGAGACCAGGAGGATGTCTGGCCTCAGGGTGGTCGTGGCAATGTGCTGTGTGAACTTCAGCTGTTTCATCAGGTCTACAGAAAAATGCCAGACAATGCACAGTCACCAGGATTCCTGACGGATTCCTGGCTGCTGTGGTTCCTGGCAGCTGCACTCCGGCCTTCACGAAGTTGGTCATCTAGGTGGTGGGGCGTTCTCGTCTGCAGTTGCTGATTCCCATGCTGATGGCTTTGCAATGGGTTTAAGAACCTGGTCGTGACGCCATGTGTACCGGCCCTGCCCAAGAACCTTTGGGGAGCAGCCCAGGATGTGTTCCAACGTCCCCTTGCCTGAACATTGCGGGCAATCCAGAGATTCCACTTTGCCCCAGATGAAGAGTTTCGATGGGCTGGGCAAGACATCGTACACTACCTGGACCAGGAACTTGATACGTTGTGGTGCAGCCTGACAGAGCTCAGTCCATGTGACTTTTCGGTCTACAGTGTATGGAGAAAGTTAAAATCCCTTTCAATTACAACCCTATTAGGCGAGCAGCGGTTTACAATCTCCTGCCATATTTGTTTCTTTAATGCCCATTGACAATTTTTTAATTGTTCACAGATTAAATTAATAGATTATGTACCATTTGCTCTGTAAATCGAATAGTGAAAGGCCTGGGTCGAGTGGATGTGGAGAGGATGTTTCCACTAGTGGGAGAGTGTAGGACCAAAGGCCATAGCCTCAAAATAAAAGGGCGTACCTTTAGAAAGGAGATGAGCAGGAACTTCCTTCGTCAGAGGGTAGTTAATCTGTGGGACACAGAGAGCTGTGGAACCTGAAGTCAATTAATATTTTTAAGGTGGAGATCGGTAGATTCTTGAATAGTACCGGCGTCAGGGGTTATGGGGAGAAGGCAGGAGAACGGGGTTGAGAGGGAAAGGTAGATCAGCCATGATTGAATGATTTGATGGGCCGAATGGCCTAATTATGCTCTGAATTAGTTTATGAACTTTTGAAATGCTTACATTTCCTTTGCCGTGTTCATTAGCTAATACAATCAACACTTTTTTTATGAGCAAATAGAACAAGGGGCAGCACGGTGGCAAACTAGTAGACCTGCTTCCTCACAAATTCAACAACCCAGGTTCAATCCTGACCTCTGGTGCCGCTTGTGGGGATGTTGTAATTCTGCCTGTGACTGGGAGGGTTCCTTCGGATTTTCCTGTTACCTACCACATTGCAAAGATGTGCAGGTCGGTAAGCTATTTGGGCACTGTAAACATTGACTGATGTGTGGTAGAATCCAATGGAGAGTTGGTAGGCATGTGGGGAGAATATAATGATCAAGAGTAGAATTAGTGTAAAAATGGATGTTTGATGGTCATTGCAGACTTGACGCACCAAAGGTCTCGTTTCAATGCTCTACCTCTCTCTGACTTTGCAACTAAAATTCTCCTTCATACATTCTTGGAACACATGCAGATATCTTAAAAGCATTAGGATCTTCAGTGTATTTCTAAATAACATTATACTATTATCGTTCAGTCTTTCCAATAAAATAGCTGTCCAAGAAGAAGCAATCAATTCTACCTAACGTCAAATTATCCTCTACCCTCTTAACTTTCAGAAGTCATATCAACTTTCTTGTACAATAGCTGAAGAATACATAATTTTTAAGTTTCAGTTTATTTTGTCTGTCTTCAGCAAGAGTCTCTCAGTTAATTATTTATTAATGTATGAATATTCTTCAGTGCAGGAAATATCTATTTTATTATATATGCGAGGCGTGGAACTAGTGCACGTCTCAGCGGCTTGCTGCAGATATGTTTTCATCAATCTGCGGAAAAATGTCAGTTGATCGTTCATGTTAACAACATAAGTCACGAGGGGATTGGAATATCACACAGGTCTGCATCTGCCTTCAAAGCCACCACCTGAATAAAAATGGTTAATCTCCCTACCATGCATAAACAATGATGCACTCAGGTGAAATTCGACAAAGAATAATTTTATGAATTTGCTTTCTCATCCAAACCTATCCCAAATTCACCAGTATGCTTCCCATGGATTTATCTCAATTAAATAATTAACCACATGCATGTATGCTAGGAATGTAAACTGAAAAATACAGTCTGAAGACAGGTTCCGACCCAAAACGTCACCCACTTCTCTCCAGTGATGCTGCCTGACCCGGTTAGTTACTCCAGCACTTTGTGTCTATCTGCTGGAAATACTCAGCAGATTAGAGATCATCTGTGGAGAGTGGGAGACAGCATTACTGTTACAGGCCAATGATCTTTCATTGGAACTAAAACTAAAAAACAAGGTTTCAGGATCTCAGCCCGAAACAATAGACAATAGACAATAGGTGCAGGAGTAGGCCGTTCAACCCTTCGAGCCAGCACCGCCATTCAATATGATCAGGACTGTAGATCCACAAACGTCACCTATTCTCCAGAGATGCTGCCTGACCCGCTGAGATACTCCAGCATTTTGTGACTCTCTTCGGTGAAGGGAGATCCATTTAGTATCTCATCTACATCCGCAGACTCCAAACCCTCTCAAATTCCCTCTTTTATCCTTGAGTGATCCTGTCTTCACACTGGATGCTCAATAGTCTCTAATGTAGGTATAAAACACAGTGATTTTCCTTAATACGACTCACCAGAGCCATTTTGTGTCCCTTTTTGGCCTTCCTAATCGCTCTCTTATTTTCTTTCATCCTCTTTATATTCTTCAAATGCTCTGCCTGATTCCATCCTCTTAAACCTTGCGTGCGTTGCCATTTTCTTCTTGACCAAATTTACAACCTTTTTGGTCATCCAAGTCCTCATTTCCCAACACAATATTCCATATATTCCCTTCCTTTTCCACAGTTCAATTTCAGTTTAGTTTATTGTCATGTACAGCAAGGCATAGTGAAAAGCTGTTGTTGCGTTCTATCCAGTCAGAAGAAAGACAATACATGATTACATGATCTCGAGTTGGATTATCCACATACTGTTCCAAGAAACCCTCTAGCAAACAATTCACAAATCCTGCCCTATCAAAGTCTTTGGCACTGAACAAGCCCCCGTCAATATTGGGGAAGTTAAAGTCACTCACTTAGACTACCCTGTTGCATTGGTATCTTTAGATAATCTGTCTGCATATCTGTTCCTCTATCTCCCCCGCTTGTTATTCGGGGGGCCCAGTGGCGGAAATCCAGGCGGGCAAAGGGGAACATGTCCCCCCTCTGTTTTGAGATGTTGGGGACGATCCCCCCCCCCCCCCCAATTTTTGTAATCCGGATTTTAAAACCCGTTGAAATCTCCACTTTTCGCGAGAGTGGGGGTGGGACTGCTGATCGAGAGCGCCGATTGGACAAGAGAGACGTCAGCCAGCAGGTAATGGGGGAGGGACATGATGATTCAGCGGGATGATTGGAGGAGGGAGGTGTTGGTCAGAGGCGGAAGTAGGGGGGTGGGACTGAGGATAGAGTGCGGTGATTTGAGGAGGGAGATGTGCCCAGGTCATAGGGTCACTACGTCAGCCCTGGACATAGAGCTGTGCCTCATCCGCAGCCAGGAATGATCCCGGACGGTTCTTCGGCGCTGCAATCGCTGCCGAACTGCCACTGGACCATCCCCGTACCCGAGTGCCCCCCCACACCCCGGGGTGGTCAGAGACATCGGGAGTCAGACGGGCGCCCCTAGGCCCACAGCCAGCACAGAGAAGCAGCGCTAAACCCAGCTCAACTCTGCCTCTCCCGCCGGGTTAACCTACAGCCCCGCCTGGACGTAAGGAAAATATTGTCCAGGCTTACAGCCAGTGCGGAGAAGCAACACTAGCTCCTCGGCTCTGGACTGGTATTCCATCAAAGCAGGCAAGGCTGTAGGTTAACACAGCGACACAGGCAGAGTTGAGCTGCATTAAGCACTGGATTGAGCTGTAATTACCGTTCACGGGCCCCACGGCAGAAGCCTTCGAAGCCTCACGTGTGAGTGTGTGTGAGTGAGTGTGCGCACGCGCACGCAACCGCCAATAAATTGTGTTCCCCCCTCTCCCCCGGTCCCCTCCATATTTCGATAGCGATTTCCGTCACTGGGGGGCCCAGAGTAAAATCCCGTTAAAATACTTGCACCTTTCTTATATCTAAACTCTACCCATATTGCCAGAAGCTAACAAAACCTCCAGTATATCCCGAAGATAGACACAAAATGCTGAAGTAACTCAGCGAGACAGGCAGCATCTGGAGAGAAGGAATGGGTGACCGTTTGGGTCGAGATCCTTCTTCAGACAGGTATATTCAGAAGGGTCGACCTGAAATGTCATCCATTCCTTCTATCCAGAGATGCTGCCTGTCCCGCTGAGTTACTCCAGCATTTTGAGTCTATCTTTGGTTTAAACCAGCGTCTGCAGTTCCTTCCTACACACCTCCAGTATATCCTCTCTGAGTGCCCCCGTGACTCCCTGGTTAGAAATGGTTCAAAGGCCGCTGGATTTTGTCACTATTTTAAAGTGCACTGTCATTAGAGGATGACCAAAGCTGAACACAATACTCTGAATTCGGCCTCACTAAATCTTGTACATTGTAACATAACATGTCAGTTTCTTTACTCAATACCCTGACTGATGAAGGCCAATGTACCAAAAGCCTTTTTAACCATCCTCTCTACCTGTCACACCACTTTCTGGGGACCATGGCCATGCAGTTCTGGATGCCTCTGCTTCCCTTGACCCTGCCATTCATATTCCAGTTTTATTTTATTACAATACATTTTCCATGGTCTCATCTATCTATCTATATTACTAAAAGTCTGATCTCGACCACTTCCTGTTGGTCTGTATATTGATTTTAGAAAAAACGCTGCCACTTACGGCTGTGATTTTTGGCCATCTTACTCTGAGTCCCCCCCCCCCCCCCCCCCCCCCCGCTGAGCAGGACAAGAGGATTTTTCCCATCTATGAAAAATAAAAGGGTTATTTGTGTTTAAAAATGTTTGAGATTCTCTCTCTCCTGAAGGTCACACCCCTTCCTGAGGGACTATAAAACTCGGAAGTGTTGAGTGCCTCAGTCAGTCTCTGCAAGATGGGGGAGCGAGAGGGTCATGTCTCTCAGTCTGAGCTGTGAATAACACTGAACACATGTCTACTAAACTGTGAGTGGTTTTACTGACCTGTCAGTGCCCTTATTGTGGTTTGAAAATATAGTTTGGAAATGCTAAAGCTGTGTTGCCTTTGGTTTGGAAATGCTAAAGCTGTGTTGCCTTTGATTTGGAAATGCTAAAGCTGTGTTGCCTTTGGTTTGGAAATGCTCAAGCTGTGTTGCCTAATTAAAGTTGCCTTGCCTAATTAAAGTTGCCTTGCCTAATTAAAGTTGCCTTGCCCAATTAACGTTTCCCTGCCTTCTATATAATTAAAGGTCTAATCTTGACCACTTCCTGTTTGCGCTTTATATTGATTTTAGAAAAAAAATGCTACCACGTATGGCTGTGATTTTTGCCATCTTACTCAGAATCCCCCTCCGCTCATCAGGTGCTGAGGATTTTCCGATCGATGAAAAATAAAAGAGTTATTAGTGTTTTTAAAATGTTGAGATTCTCTCTACTGTCAATCATGCCATGAAGGCCACGCCCCTTCTGGTGGGAGGGGGGGAGGGACTATAAAACCCAGAAGTGTCTCTGCAAGATGAATGAGGGAGAGTTCACGACTCACTGTCTTTAGTGGCCTTGCACCATGCTTGAAGTGGTAAGAAACTGCACTTGAATTTAGTGGCCTTGCACCCTGCTTGAAATGGAATTTCAAGGAATAGCCGTGAATCAACTGCCAACCCACCAGCCGTGAGTGAGTATTCTGCCAGCACAACAGACTTGATTGACTGAGCCGCCAACCAAAGAATCCATTTGGCCCACATTATCCATACTAGCCCTCTGGAAACCAGTGCCTTCAGCCCACAACACCCATACTGGCACTCCTGAAACCCCACTCTCCCCCCACTGGCCACTAATATTGGAATTGGTGGAGAGGTGGAATATTGCGTTGGGGGACCAGCCCTCCTGTGTGATGCTGGGACCCAACGGGTTCCACTTAGTCTAGTATATTACTAAAACTCTCATCTTATTTGTTTGTGAGTCTGCCTGTCTGTTTGTGGCTCATGCCCTGATGCCCTGAATTACACCAAAACGGTACATGATAGCACTATATTTTGACCACTTTAATCACCCTGTGGTGTGATGTAGGTAGTTTTGTTCAGATTGGTGGTATATTTTACAAGTTATTAATATTTTTATCATTGCAAAATCCATTTTGAGAAAAATATCACTTGCAATTGCAGTGGCAGTTACAACCGTGACGTCACAATCGATCTCATTTACATAAATTGCCCATCAGCAGTGCTCCACTGTTACAATGCTAACAAAGACAGGACTGTCAGTGCAATGAGATATTTATTACTTTGTTGTAAGGAGAGGGAGCGAGTGGGGGAGGGGACAAGAAGAGGATTGTTGTTTAATATTATTTAAACAGATAGAGGGAGAGGAGGAGGGTAGGGAGGGGAGATGGGTTATGGAGGGAGGTAGGGGGTGACTGAGGGTTGGGGAAAGGAGAGGGAGGGAGAGGTGAGGGAGGGAGTGGAGGAGGGGATGAGAGGAGGAGAGGAAAAAGAAGAAGGAGGGTGAAGAGGAGCGGGAGGGAGTGATGCGGTTGAGGGGAAATGAGTCGCTCCTGCGCAGTTGGGGGCAATGGGTGAGTGGTGGAATATTGCTTTGGGGGAACAGGGCCCAATGGGTCCCATTTGGTCCAGTCTCTCTTAAAGCCTTGCATGATTATAATAAGACATCTCTGCTTTTGTAACTTAGCGGGTCAGGCAGCATTGCTGGAGAATATGGATAGGTGACGGTTCAGATCAGGACCCTTCTTCAATCTGAGCCCCACTTGGATTTGCACCCATTTCCCCACTTACCCCACCTCCCATTCCCTTCAACATATATCCCCTCCTTTGGCTTGATGGTTCATGGCTCTTCTATCCTTATTTCACACTTTTTGCTTTTTTTCCATCTTTGTCAAGCTTTGTCTGAAGAAGGGTCTTGACCTGAAACGTCACCCATTCCACCTCTCCAGAAATGCTGCCTGTCCCGCTGAGTTACTCCAACTTTTTGTGTCTATCTTTCACCTGCCCCCATGTCTTTTTCACTCCTCCCCCACCATAATCAGTCTGAAGAAGGGTCCTGACCCAATATGTTACCGCTCCATGTTCTGCGGGTATTTTCCAGCATTCTTGTGTCTTTTTATTAAGCAAGCATCTGGAGATTCTTGTGTCTCCCTTCTTTTTATTCCATCTTCCATGCAATGAAATCCAACAATCTATTTGCCTTTGTTAATACTGCTGTAGCAAAGTCTTAACATAATGTATTTATTGAGCAAGTACGATCTGTTTCAACACCAATATTTAATGCTGTTGTGCTATTTAAATAATCTCCCCCTTTCCATTTTTCATAAGGTGGAACGGTGGCATAGCAGTAGAGCTACTATTACAGCGCCAGAGACCTGGGTTCGATCCTGACCACGGGTGCTTGTCTGTACAAAGTTTGTACGTCCTTCCCATGACCGTGTGGGATTTCTCAGGGTGCTCTAGTTTCCTCCTGTAATGTATTCATGCATATTCATGTATATGCTAATGAGTGGATGTTGTATATAAGTAGGGGATGTTGGGTAATAAAGCTCTCTCGTGATCCAGGCAGCCTGCGTGTAAGTTGTTATTCATTCTGCTGTCCGGAATATAACAAAATTGGCGACGAGGATGGGATAGAGTTTGTGAACTCATCCTTTAAATACAGTGCAGGACTGTTTTGCAACACGCAGTATTGTTTAACAGTTTAAACAGTAAATACGGAGTTGTGTCGCAGTTGTTTGCGAGCTGGACATGAGAGGCCTGCAGATCCGTCTATGCAGGGGACTGTAGTTTAAAACAGCAGCTGGATAAATCGGCGAGAGTTTGTCAGGCTATCTCTATGTTGTGTCTACGTGGCAAGATGTCGACCTTGGGAGTGTATAACATTTCAGACTGAGTTTTTTTTGTCGAATTCCTCAAGCTGAATAGCCTTTGGACAGCTAAGTTTTAGGTGAATTGTTACACCAGAACAGACAGGAATTCAGGGTTTTTGAACGGACCCTTTATTTTAAAAAAAAGAGAACGACACGATGTCAGCGTCCACGGGCGAAATCGGAAACTTTGGCACTTTTGATAAGAATAGAGAGCCGTTCAGCTCCTATATTTGTGAGAGCAAACATGTTTTTCACGGCAAACAATATATTGGAGATTAGTGGTGAAGGAGAGATAGTGGCTGAAACAAATAAGGCCGTTTGCGAACGCATGAAAGCGATTCTGCTCACGGAGATCGGTCCTGAAGTGTACGGCACACTCGTGTATCTCCTTGCACCCTTAAAGGCAAAAGACGTGCCATTCAATGACATTATAAAGAAGTTGGAGTAGCATTCAACCCAAAGCCTCTGGAAATTGCCGAAAGCTATAGATTTGGCACTAGAAACCAGAAGCAGAATGAGACAATCAATGAGTACATTGTTGCCTTGAAAAACTTAAGTTTACACTGTAACTTTGGAACCTTTCTTGGACGAGCACTACGCGACAGATTTGTTATCGTTGCAACAGTAATCACTCATCCCAATTTTGTCAGTTCAAAACAGCCAAGTGCTATAACTGCCAGAAGAAAGGCCATATCGCCTCAGCATGTCGGGCCAAGCATAAAACAGGAAACCAACAATCTGCGGGAATCAAGCAACAACACCGGAGAGGAGTTCACATCTTGGAGGTGAACCCAGATGTAAATGAACTTGGGTTGTACACCATTAATGCAACCAACATCGATAAGCCTACAACCAGCCAAGGCAAGGACTTTCGAAGTAAACTATTGATTAATGAACAGTTAATCGATATGTGTATTGACACGGCAGCAGATTGTTCGGTCATGAGCAAAGACCTGTATGAAACAAAGTTCCCACAGATACCATTGTTTGAGAGTAAGGTCAAGCTCAGAACCTACTCGGGCGAAGTTTTGGAAACTTGTGGACAAATGAACTGTAAAATTCAGCATAATGGTCAGTCAGTAACACTGCCCATCATAGTGGCCAGCTACAGAAATAAACCAACCCTCCTTAGAAAGGATTGGCTGAGTAGAATAGAATTAGACTGGAAGAACATCTTCAGCGTCGATTTGTCCAAATCACGTCTTGAAAACGTCATGAGCAAACATGCAAACATATTTGCTGACAGTTACACGGGAATAACAGGGTTCTCTGCACACATTCGACTTAAGCAAGATGTGTGACCTGTGTATTGTCGACCAAGACCTGTACCATATGCACTAAAGCAACAAGTGGAGGTAGAACTCGACAGGTTAGAGCGTAATGGAGTACTCATGAAGATAGACCTGAGTAACTGGGCAACGCCAACTGTGGACGTACCCAAGTCTGATAAAACTGTTCGACTATGTGGTGATTACAAAGTCACAATCAACCAAGCCATTGATGACGAACAATATCCATTACCATTCTCGCAAGGTCTGTACGCAGAACTTAGCGGAGCACGAGTCTTCACTAAAATGGATTTGTCTCACGCTTATGCCCAACTCAATGTCGACAAGGAAAGTCAGCAGTACTTGACTATCAACACACATAAGGGCTTGATTTCATATACAAAGCTGCCCTATGGTGTGAAATCATCCCCGTAAATTTTCCAGTCTGTCATAGACCAAATATTACAAGGCATTCCGCACTGTGTGTACAACCAGGATGACCTACTGATATTCACAGAGGGCATGGTAGAACATCTGGAAATCCTAGAGCAAGTTCTCACATGACTGAACTGCCACAATGTCAAACTCCGTCAAAGTAAATGTGCATTTGCACAATCAGAGGTGGTCTACCTTGGACTCAAAGTAGATGCCAACGGACTTCGCCCTGTGAAGGTGAAAGTTGAAGCAATAGTGAATGCTCCAAAACCCAACAGTGTGTCAGAGCTACAATCATTCCTTGGGATGGTGCAGTTCTATGCACGATTCCTTCCAGATTTAGCAACTGTGCTAAAGCTACTTCATCATCTGCTACAAAAAGATGTGAAATGGACGTGGGGAAAGGAACAGCAACGTGCATGTGACATCTGCAAGGAAAATTTGACAAGTGACAAACTTCTTGTTCACTATGATACGACACGCGAGATGAAACTTGCTTGTGATGCTTCGTTATGGTGTAGGTGCAGTGATCTCCCACGTAATGAATGACGGACAGGAAAAGCCTATTGCTTTTGCATCCCGCACCCTGTCATCGAATGAACGCAACTATGCGCAGATAGAAAAGGAAGCACTCAGCATTGTGTTCGGAATCAAGAAATTCCATCAGTTTCCTCTCGGCAGACCATTCACCCTAGTGACTGATCACAAGCCACTACTAGTGGTACTTGGTCCCAAGTAAGCTAAACCTTTCATGGTGGCATCGAGGATGCAGCGCTGGGCAATTTTGCTGTCCCAGTATGACTACAAGGTGGAGTACAGAAGCTCCAAGTGCAACGCAGTTGCAGATACGTTGTCCCGGTTGCCCCATGAGAACTCTGACGTGGGAAGTGAGAACTCAACCTACACACTGCAAGTTGTAGATGAAGACTTTCCAGTGACTGCAGCAGAAATTGCAGCAGAAACAAAGAAAGACAATGTGCTGAAGTGGGTTTATGAACAGACATTGAACGGATGGACTGAAATCGATAGCAGATTGAACTCCGTTCTGAGCTCAGAGCTGAAGCCTTTCCATAATCGACGCCATGAATTATCATGTGAGCAGGGATGCATTAAGTGGGGTTATAGAGTGGTTGTACCAGAGTCTTTGAGAAACAAAATTATGAACAAACTTCATGCTGAACACCCTGGCATAGTAAGCATGAAGTCAATTGCCAGATGTTTTGTGCAGAATTTGTAATCAGCTGTATGGGCAGTAATGTTAGCTAGGGCATTGCCCCGGGAGACTTCGTTGTGGCCACTTGTATGGGCATTGTACCTAATAATAGCCAGTTTGACTGGGAGGGCTAAGGCGTACAGTAGCAAGTGGTGTTTTTAAGTTGCGAAAGTCATCTTCTTGTTGGAGTAAGAGAGAATTGCTGCGGTGCCTTTGCAGGGACACCAGCGACAGTAGTTTAATGCATCCACTGCCAGTAGAAATTAACCAAACCCAGAAAAGCCTTCATCTGTATAGGGGTGGTTGGGCTGGTATGGTTCACGATGGGATTGGTCTGATTCCCTGTCATTTAGGGTCTTGTCATACCACACACTTGCCTGGTTACTCACAGACTTTCCCCTCTCTCTCCTTCAGGGAAACAAGCTCTGTATTTGCAAACAGGTCAGAGTCTGTTGTTTCAAGTTTGTTTTAAACTGTACTGACTGTTGGCTGCAAAATGTTAAAGTTCTTAGGGCAGTGAGCAGCCTCCATTCCTGCGGGGTAGTTAAGGTACAGTGCCTCGAAAGCCACCAGCTCGACATCCTGCTTTTTCCCTTTTCAGTATTCTTTGATTACCTGCTGTTTCTCTTTCTCTGGTGCTCTGTGTTGTTTAACTCTCTCACTGCTGAATTCATCACTGCTCTTCCCCTTCTGCCGTAAGCCCTCTCCCTTCTTCTTCCTCATCTTCCTTATCAGTTTTTCATTGTTCTGGGGTTGCCCTTCCGTGTAGGAGTACCGGAGCCCTTTCCTCTTCGCAGGATCTTAGTCGGGTAGCTCCTGCTGTTAGTGACTGGTGGACAGGGCATGGGGGAGGTGGTCTACACTATTTACAATTTAGTTTTTCTTCCCAAATTTGTTCTTCGTCCCCCCTTTCTATATAAACAGGGTCGCCATGCCAGACAAGGGGTCACCGGGGAAATTTTCCTTAGGTTTCCATTTTTGCATACCAATGGTTTATTATTATGTGGATCAACCATATTCTCTTTTCTAAATCTATTCATTATGTAATCTTTACGTTTTCCTGGATCCAAATAACACGTATGCTGTACCGGAGCTCCCACATCACTCTTATCCAGAGCCTGTCCCATCATTCGATTCTATAAACGATGATTATCTCACCCATTAATTTCAACAGACCGCATGTAGTCTGAACTGATCAATCGAAAATACGGGTCCCGGACCCTCTAATATCTTATCTGCTATCTCGACCCACATGGCACTCCCGGAGCACTAGTTCCCAAGTCTGAGCTGCTTAATCAACAAAAATGTCTTACCTTACCTTACCTGTCAAAGATCTTGGCAGGGAACCAGATCAACTTCGGACGAAGGACCACAGTGTTCTCGGGCACTCTCAGGAGTTCAGACTCAAGGAGTCCAATAGTGCACTTTCTACTCCCTTCAAGATCCCGGCCAAAATCTACCCTCTTACTCTTTCTTCAGAGATAGTTTCGAGCAATATCCTGCCAACTACGCCAATGTTAAGGTCATTTTTACTTCAAACAGATAACACAAAAGTTAGTAATAACGCAGTAAAATCTTTATTTCGCCCAGGCGGGTGTGGCAGTCAACTCTCACAGTATGTAAAATACAGACTATTGAGTCACCCTATCCCCACACACAGAGGTAATGTTCAATCAGATATATTTATACCCTAATAATCAGCAATTCAGCTATTCTTTATTTTACTGAGCATTGTACAGCCTCTTGCCTGTTAGGATTGACAGGTTCTTCCAATAGAGGAAAGGTTAGCCAAGATATGGTTATGCTGAAGAAGCAGATTCAAGCACTTGTTTTTTGACCGTCTTGATGTACATTGCAATATGTAGAGCAGAAGGAAAGAACCGTTGTCTGAACATTTTTCTGATTGTTTATATCATAGAGCAAAACATTCATGTTATAATGCTGTAATTTCGCTAGTGTTCTAGAAGAAGAGTGAAATATTTCTGTTATTGTGCTGTAACCTTGCTAGTGTAATAGAAGAAAGGAGAAAACATTTCTGTTATTGTGCTGTACTCTTTTTAATGTTAATAGGAGAAAGGTTAAGCATCCATTTTATTGTTTCTAAATCTACAGCTGAATCCATTTTGTAACTTTAAAATCTTTAAACTTTCTCATTGGCAGCTCAATTCATATACCCTAAGTGAAAAGATTGCCCCTCAGAATCCTATTAAATCTTTCCCCTCTCACCTTAAACCTACAGTATGTCATCTGGTTCTTGATTGCTTTACTCTGGGACATGATGGCGCAGCAGTAGAGTTGCTACCTTACAGCACCTGCACTGCCGGAGATCCGGGTTTGATCCCGACTATGGGTGCGGTCTGTACGGAGTTTGTACGTTGGGTTTTCGCATGGGTTTTCTCCGAGATCTTCGTTTTCCTCCCACACTCCAAAGACGTAGAGGTATGTAAATTAATTGGCTTGGTGTATGTGTAAAATTGTCCCTGGTGTGTGTGTAGGATGGTGTCAATGTGGGGGATCGCTAGATGGCACGGACTTGGTGGGCTGCATTTCCACACTGTATCTCGAAACTAAATTAAACTACTCTGGGTAAAAGACTATGTGCATCCACCCTTTCATTTACCCTCATGATTTCAGACATTGATGGACATAGTTAGAGAGGAAATTTAAGATGCAATATTTAGTTAAATAAGGAACAATCCACTAAAAAAAGTGCCCTTCTGAAAATCAGTAGAAGGAAAGGCACTTAACCAGGAGATTGATCAGGGAGTTGTCATAGTATAATTCCAACCCTGTCGTTTTCATGATCCTTTTAATGGCAACTGCAGCCTTTATTTCAAGTCAAGAATGGTTAATTGTCATGTGTACCGACAACAGAGCAATGACATTCTTACTTGCAGCAGCATAACAAACCTTTTGTTTTCCAAGTCAGCACATTCTTGTTAGGCAGCAGTAATTTTGCCCATTGGAAGTTTGCCACTTGGAAATCCTGGAGCTGCAGACTGATATAAAGTGTTACATCCTGTGGCATTTAAAGGGGATATCATGCGTCGAACTGTTCATGCAATTGAAAAGTTTTGCAATAAAGAATGTTGTCAAAGACATTAGATAGGGAGTGACAGGAGGTGATCACTAGAACCTGTGATATTTTGACCATAAGGCCATAATGCACAGGAGCAGAATTAGGCCATTTGGCCCATCGAGTCTGCTTTACCATTTTATCACAGCTTACCAATTTTCCCACTAAAGCCCATTCTCCTGCTTTTTCCCTGTAACCTTTGGCACCCTTACTAATCAAGAAGCTATCAATCTCCACTTCAGTCTGAAGAAGTCTCGACCCGAAACGTCTTTTAGTAACTTTAGTAACTAAAGTTTTAGTTACTAAACTTTAGTTTTAGTAAGTATGCAGATGATACTAAGATAGGTGGTGTTGTGGATAATGAAGTAGATTTCCAAAGTCTACAGAGAGATTTAGGCCATTTGGAAGAATGGGCTGAAAGATGGCAGATGGAGTTTAATGCTGATAAGTGTGAGGTGCTACATCTTGGCAGGACAAATAAATAGGACGTACATGGTAAATGGTAGCGAATTGAGGAATGCAGTTGAACAGAAGGATCTCCGAATAACTGTGCATAGTTCCCTGAAGGTGGAATCTCATGTAGATAGGATGGTAAAGAAAGCTTTTGGTGTGCTAGCCTTTATAAATCAGAGCATTGAGTATAGAAGTTGGGATGTAATGTTAAAATTGTACAAGGCATTGGTGAGACCAATTCTGGAGTATGGTGTACAATTTTGTTCGCCCAATTATAGGAAGGATGTCAACAAAATAGAGAGAGTACAGAGGAGATTTACTAGAATGTTGCCTGCGTTTCAGCAACTAAGTTACAGAGAAAGGTTGAATAAGTTAGGTCTTTATTCTTTGTAGTGCAGAAGGTTAAGGGGGGACTTGATAGAGGTCTTTAAAATGATGAGAGGGATAGACAGAGTTGACGTGGATAAGCTTTTCCCATTGAGAGTAGGGAAGATTCAAACAAGAGGACATGACTTCAGAATTAAGGGACAGAAGTTTAGGGGTAACATGAGGAGGAACTTCTTTACTCAGAGAGTGGTAGCTGTGTGGAATGAGCTTCCAGTGGAAGTGGTGGAGGCAGGTTCGATTTTATCATTTAAAAATAAATTGGATAGGTATATGGATGGGAAAGGAATGGAGGGTTATGGTCTGAGTGCAGGTAGATGGGACTAGGGGAGAATACGTGTTCGGCACGGACTTGTAGGGCCGAGATGGCCTGTTTCCGTGCTGTAATTGTTATATGGTTATATGGTTATATGGTCACCCATTCCTCCTCTCAGAGATGCTGCCTGTCCTGCTGAGTTATTCCAGCATTTTGTGTCTAACCTCAATTTAAACCAGCATCTGTTCTTTCCTACACAATCTCCACTTTAAAATACCCAATAACTTCCAATGCCGTCTGTTGCAATGAATTTCACAGATTTACCACCCTCTGGCTAAATATAATTCTCCTACCTTCTCCCCATACCCCTTAATACATGTACTAATCAAGAATCTATCTATCTCTGCCTTAAAAATATCCATTGACTTGGCCTCCAGAGTTTTCTGTGACAAATAAGTCCACAGATTCACCACTCTCTGATGAAAGAAATTCCTCCTCGTCTCTTTCCTAAAGGATCTTAATTCTGAGGCTATGTCCATAGTCCTAGATGCTCCCACAGTGGAAACATCCTCTTCACATTCAATCTATCCAGGCCTTTCACTATTGGGTATGACCCCCTCATCCTTCTAAACACGAGCAAGTACAGGCCCAGTGCCATCAAATGCTCATCATAAGAAGGGTCTGAAGAAGGGTTTCAGACTGAAACATTGCCTATGTCCTTCGCTCCATAGATGCTGCCGCACCCGCTGAGTTTCTCCAGTATATTTGTCTACCCTCATCATGAGTTAACCCACTCATTCCTTTTTTATTTTTTATTTTTTTATTTTTTTAATAGAAGTACGGTAAGTTACAATAATACACAACACATATGTCTTAATACATTTTTTTGTACCGCTTCATTTTTTAAGCTTTAAGAAAAAGATAGAAGTAAAGAAAGTAAGGAAAGTGCGCAAGAGTCGTGAAGGTGCAAGAGAGTGTTGAGAAAAGAAAGCCCCTTAGAAAAGAAGTTAGAGAAGGAAGTAAAGAAAGAAAGAAAGTAGACCCTAGAAAAGAAGGAAAAAGAAAGGAGAAACAATCGCTCTATTATAACATTAAACTCCGCAGAAAGGGAACTACCAACCAAGTCTGTTTTTGTTGTTTTACCTGTTTTGTTATTTGCCAGATCCTGGTACCATTTATTTATTTATTTATTTATGTATTTATTTTTAAAATTACTATTGCACGTAACCCACTCATTCCTGACATCATTCTGTATACCTCCTCTGGACCCTCTCCAGAGCCAGCACATCCTTCCTCAGATATGGTGCCCAAAATAGCTCACAATACTCCAAAATGCAGCCTTCCAGCGCTTCAGCATTACATCCCTGTTTTTGTATTCTAGCCCTCTTTAAAACAATACTAGCATTGAATTTGCCTTTATTTTTCTTGGGGGGGGGGAATCCTGCAACAGCACTCCCAAGTCCCTTTGAACCTCTGATTTCTGGATTCTCTCCCCATTTAGAAAATAGTCTATGCCTTTATTCCTATTACCAAAATGCATGACTCCATTCTTTTCTACACTTTATTCCATCTTCCACTTCTCTACCCACTCTCCCAACCTGTCCAAGTGCTTCTGCAGAGTCCCTGCTTTCTCTACACTACCCGCCCCTCCACCTATTTTTGTAACATTTGCAAACTTGGTCACAAAGCCTTCAATCCCATCATCCAAATCATTAATATACAGCGTGAAGAGTAGCGGCCCCAGCACCAACCCCTGCGGAACTCCACTAGTCACAATATTAACAATTGATAGTTTACATTATATGCATGCCTAACTAGATATCTAAAACAATATAAGGGGCTGATTTAACCATCTTATGGACAGATAATAGATCCATTTGTAATTTTGTAATTTTAATTACAAATTACAAATTTAACCATCTTATGGACAGATAATAGATCCATCTCCTGGAGTTTACCAGACACACTCTTCATTATCTCTGAACCAAAACAATTACCCTGGTATTCAGTAACCTTGTGTATCAAGCCCAAACTGTTTCAGTGCTGAGAAGGGAGGCCTAGCTAATCAGTTCTGTCCATGGGATGACATATTGGCCTCACAATACCGAGTCAGTATTCTATTTTGTAACATGACGCTTGACTATTCTCTGTTTTGTAACATGTTCACTTGCTATTTGTTATGACTGTTGTGGTTCTGTTTTTACCTTGGTAATTTCTGAAAGGGTACAAGTTATAGTTCCCTGAAAGTAGCAACAAATGGTGAAAAATACATATACTTGCCTGCATAGGTTGGGGAATCGAAATAGGCATTTGGCTCTCATATTATAATTTCACAAATTATTGAAAGACACAGAATGCTGGAGTAATTCAATGGGTCAGGCAGCATATTTGGAGAACATGGATAGGGTGAAGTTTTGGGTTGGGACCCTTCTTCAGACATAGTGGTGGGGGGTGGGGGGTGAAGCTGTTAGAGAGGAGGGGCAGGACAAAGCCTGGAAAGTAGCAGATTGGTACAGGTGAGGGAGGTTTCAATAGGTTGATTGTTGGACAATGGTCAAAGATGAAAAGACAGAAGGTGAGACAAAAGGTTGGAATAGTTGCGATTTTCAAAGTCAGAGGAAGGAAGGATGGAAGGGGATGGGGAGGGGAGAAATCGTGTGAGGCCAGGTGAGGCACAGGGGAGGCACAGGGGAGTGAGCGGGGCACAGAAAGATGGGTTGGGGGATTTGGGGGGGGGGGGGGGAAAAGCAACTCATCCTTGTCGACCAAGATGCCCCATCTAAGCTCATTTGCCTGTATTTGGCCCACATCCCCCAAACCTTTCCAGTCCATATACCTGCCCAAGTTTCATTTAAATGCTGTTATAATACATTGCGCAACTACCTCATCTGGCAGCTCACTCCATTTACCCACCATCCTCTGAGTGAAAAGTTAACATTCAGGTTTGTATTCAATCTTTCCCCTATCACCTTAAATACTGTATATGTCCTCTAGATTTGTATCCCCTATCCTGTGTGAAAACCTTTGTGCATTCACCCTATCTATTCCCCTCATGATTTTCTACACCTCCATAAGATCATCTATCGGCTTCCTTCAATCCAAGGAATAAAATCTTAGCTTGCCCAACATCTCCTCATAGCTCAGCTCCTCGAGTCCTGGAAACGTCCTCAAATCTTCTCTGGACTCTTTCCAGCTTAATGACTTCCTTCCTATAGCAGAATAACCAAAACTGAATCCAATACTCCAAATGTGGCCTAATCAACGTCCTGTACAACTCGAACAGAACCTCCCATCATCAGTTAATACCTTGACTGAGGAAGGCAAATTTACCAAAAATCTTCTCTACCAACCTATCTACCTGTGATAAACACAAAATGCTGGAGTAACTCAGGCAGCATCTCCGGAGAAAAGGTATGGGTGACGTTTCAGGCCGAGTCTTCTTCAGACTGAAAGATAGCGAAGGCCAGAACAAAAGAGGGCCTGAAACAGATAACCTCAGGAATGGTGAATCCATAGTGGCCCTTTGTTGGCTAAGGAAGATGTGCTAATGACGAGGGTACAAGCATGTCAACAGTGGAACTGATAGGACAACTGGAGAAGGATGACTAACTCTGAAACCACTTTCAGGGAACTATATACAAAGGACAAAGGGGGACCTGGCTTGGGAGAACCAAGGAGAACTAAGGGGGACCACAAAGGGAATGTGTTAAAAGTGGTTTGTTTAAAATGAAACACTTTGTAACTTTGTCAGCACCCTTTATGTGGTGACGCTTTGCATACGTTGGGTAGGCAAAATGAAGAATATCACAGTGACTTGTCACATAACAATAAAGTATCATTCATTCATTCATCATTCATTAATGTATCGTATTTTCTTTGTCTGGATAGCACACAAACAACAATTTTTAGACTGCATGTAGTACCTAGTATAACAGATTTTGAACAGGCTTTGGTATAAACCAGCATATGCAGTTCCTTTCTACACAACCTTCTGGACTCATTGTCAAGTCCTCCAACATTAGGTAATCTCTTCCTTCCTGTCTTTATCAGAATAAGTAATTTCCGTCAGACATCCATCTGTGATATTGATGCTTGGCTCTGGCTTGTGGGTGGGGAAGGAGTGATCAGGGATGCAGTGATCTGCTTGTAGAGCAATATGCAATTAGTCTTGATTGTTCTTCCTCTTTTTACTCTTGTTTGTTCCAGCGACAGATTAAATGTGAGGCTGAGGCATAAAATTTGTAGTTATTTTATGAATTAATTTGTAGTTTTCACCATGTATTCACACGGAACAGCTGGATGCACATGAACAGAAACAAAATAACTTCACAAAGCAGCAACTGAATGAGGAAGTAGTTTATAGGATTCAGCAATTCTGTTATGACTTTTTTGCTGTGAATGCCCAGCAAAAATAATGTTGAACATAAAGGGGCTGTCCCACTGCGGTGACCTAATCTGTGAGTTTAGAAGAGTTTGCCTTCGACTCAAACTCACAGCATGGTTGATACGTGGTCCTAGGAGGTCCTATGTGGTCACTGGAACTCTCCTTCATGCTCGAGGGAAGTTCCCGAATACTCGCGGCCTCAGCTATGTCCAGGCGAGTGCCCTCGAGCTTGAAGGTCGAAGATGCTCTTCTTAACTCACGGATTAGATCGCCGCAGTGGGACAGCCCCTTAAGGAGATTCCACCATTTGCACACTTTTGTCTTCACTTATCACCTTCAGTCTTGGTTACCATCTCCCTTCTCTTCCCCATCTGACATCTGCCTCCCCACATTTTGATATTGATGAAGGGTCCCGATCTGAAACATCACCCATCCAAGTTCTTTAGGTATGATGCCTGACTCCAGTTACTCCAGCATTTGTGTCTTTTTATATTCATTTGTTCTTGCTCCTTGAGTTTAACCTGGCTTGCTGGGCATGTCCCACAACCTGCTATTAGCAACCTATAACACAGACAATAAGTTGAAGTTTTATAATTTTAGAGATACAGAGCAGAAACAGACCCTTCGGCCCATCAAGCCCATGCCGATCAGTGATCTCCTGCACACACCAGGGACAATTTACAATTTTACCAAGCCAATTAACACACAAAACTCCATACAGACAGCATCCATAGTCAGGATCGAACTCAGGTTATCTGGCGCTGTAAGGCAGCAACTCTACCGCTGCGCCACCGTATAAGTATAATATATTTCTAAATGGCCACGTTAATTCCTTTTGTCTCACCCTGTCAGAGATATCGACCCATCCCCGTCCCATCTTCTCTGCTATTGAAAACAAACATGTTTTCTCTCATTTCTAATACATATGAAGGGTCTAGAACCTTAAATTAAGTTTAAGTTAGTTTAGAGATACAGCATGGAAACAGGCCCTTTGACCCGCTGAGTCCAAGCTGACCAGAGATCACTCCGTACACTAGCTATTATCCTACACACTAGGGACCATTTACAGAAGCCAATTATCCTACAAATCTGCACATCTTTGTAGTGTGGGAGGAAACCGGAGCAGCTGGACAAAACCCACGCGATCATAGGGAAAATGTCCAAACCTTCACCTGTAGTCAGGATCGATCTCGGGTCTCTAGCGCTGTGAGACAGCATCTTTGCTGCTGCACCACTGTGCAGCCCACAAATGTTAACCCTATTTCTCTTGCAATAAATGTTGCAATACTGAATGGTTCCCATATTTTCTGATTTCATATTTTCCCATATTTTCTGTTCATTTATTTCAGTTTTGTGGAAGCTTTTAAAAAAAATGTCATGCATTTCACTGTACCTCGAAACTAAACTAAAATAGATTTTTTAATATATACGAAGGATAGATCAGCTGGTAACAGCAAATAAATCTGTAACAGACATCTAAAACCTACCCCCTTATCCAGTGCTGGCAGCTGGCAGCTGCTGCTTTGTGAAGATATTGTTTTCCTTCATGTGCATCCAGCTGTTCCGTGTGAATACATGGTGAAAACTTCAAATCAATCTATATGATAAATGTAAGTTTCACATCAGCCTCACTTGCTGATCTGTCAACCGCCAATGAATGAACAAGAGTTAAAAGAGGAAGAACAATCAAGACTAATTGCATATTGCCTGCCGGCAGAACACTGCTTGCACGATCCCTCACTCAATCCTTCCCACTGACCAGACCAGAGCTAAGCATCCTTCGGCAATTAGGAAAGAGTGAGTCCCATGACTTTCAAGCAAATGGAATACAGAAAGACGAAGAAACACATTACAGATTAGAGGTCACGAGACCTGCCCCTTGGGTGAAAAACCAAATGGTTTGATTTTTCAAGACTCCTGCAGAACATCAAGATATTTGCAGGCATTGGAAAATGTGCCAGAATGTGTGTTGTTAATGGCATGTGAGCAAAACCAATTGTATGGTTCCTTTTGTCACCATCTCCAGAGACAGCAGTTCACATTTTCTGTTTGGATGCCTAGAATATCAAGCAAATGTCTGTCATGTTAAATCTCTCTTGTTGTGTCGCAATCATAGGAAACATTTATGGTTTAATTTAGTTTAGTTTAGAGATACAGTGCGGAAGTAGGTCCTTCGGCCCACCAAGTCCATGCCGCCCCGCAATTCCCGTACACCAGCACCATCCTTCACACTATGGGCAATTTTCACCAAAGCCAATTGACCTGCAATACAAACCTGTTTTGCTTTGGAATGTGGGAGGAAACTGTAGCACCCGGAGAAAACCCACGCAGTCACGGAGAGAACATACAAACTCCGTACAGACAGCACCCATAATCAGGATCGAACCCGGGTCCCTGGTGCTGTAAGGCAGCAACTCCACCTTTGTGTCACTGTGTCGCCCTTAACTTCTTGAAGGTTTAGAGGGTTAATCATAGAATATAAACTACTCTATAATGTTGTGTTGAGTATAGTTGCTATTTATTTTACTGTTACCTGATGGGTATTGGAGCATAACTTGAGATACATGAAGATTAGGTTTGGGGATTGAGGTATTCTGTTACTAACTGATTTCAACAACATAGAACAGTACAGCACAGGAATCTGTTCACAGACTTCAGGCTTTACTCACAAGCAAGGGTTGTGTCAAAGGTGGAGTTGAAAATCTACCACAATTCTCAAAAAAAGGATTTGACCACAGACGTATATGTAAAGAATGGCTCTGTATTAGTTAAATTCTGAGATAAAATATTGGCATATCTGACAAGTATTTGTAATGACCAAATATTTTCATTGCTCATAACGAAGAGGTGAAGATAAGAGGAAACTTGAATGGCTACAATGTTATTTTGTTTTATGCTATGCAGCATCACATGAAGGACATGTGAAGAAATCAAAAGCATAATTATTCAATGACTCAATAATTCAATGATACTTGATTGTCATATGTACCTAGGTACAGTGAAAAGCTTTGTTTCATATACAACCCGGTAAAATCTTATAGCAAACCTCACTTAGGCAGTACACAAGTGTCGCCACGCTTTGGTGCCTTAAGGACTTTCTATGATATCATTCTCCGACATTTGCGGCAACTACAACATGATTCCAACATCACTCACACCGTCCGTCCCCATCCCTTTCTGCTTTCCGAAAAAGACCGCTCTCTCCAGCACTCCTTTGTTTGGTCATCCCTCCACATCCGCGCCCACCTCCTTCCCAGGCACCTTTCCCTGCAACTTCAGGAAATGCAACATCTGTCCCTAAACCTCCCACCTCAACTGCATTCAGGGACCCAACAGTTCTTCGATGAGATGTGACGAGACGAGACAATAGTGCTTTATTATCACTATCACATGAGCAAAACTCAAATTCTTTTCAAGTCCCCAGATTTCAGTGATACCATTTCAGGCGACATTTCCAAAGATGCTAGATCTTATGTAGCAGAACTCATAAGGTGAGGCCTGGATCGTTCAGCGAACCGACATCCCTCTCCTCGTCTGGACAATTTTGTGCCCCCGGGGCACCTCCCGCAACTGACCTTAAGTGTGGAAGGTAAGATCCTGGTTCACTGGCCTTGCTCCTCTCGACTGTCATCGCTGACTCTCCCTCTTCAGTGCTCCGGTCTTCAGATGACGAGCAGGGGCTGGGCTCTGTGGCTTCCTCCTTTCAGGCCGCGGGCAGCTGGACCTTCCTGGCCTGCCAGGTCTTTCCGGGAGGTTCCTCGGTCCATGACAGGCGAGCTGGTCCTGCTGATGAGATTGGCCGCGGCTTGTCAGGATTCTCCTGCCACGCGGCTTCCTCAACCTTGTCTATTACATTGGTTGCTCTCAATATGACCTCTGCTACATCAGTGAGACCAAGCTCACGCTTGGCGGCTGCTTCGCCAAATACATGCTCTGGATGCCAGTTCAAGACAAGTCAAGTCAAGAGAGTTTATTGTCATGTGTCCCAGATAGGACAATGAAATTCTTGCTTGTGCAGTACAACAGAATATTGTAAGCATAAATACAGAACAGTTCAGTGTGTCTATATAGCATAGACCATATATATACACATAAATAAACAGATAAAGTGCAATAGGCTGTTATAGCTCAGAGTTTGTTTGATGGTGAGTTTAATAGCCTGATGGCTGTGGGGAAGTAGCTGTTCCTGAACCTGGACGTACCAGATTTCCGGCTCCTGTACCTTCTACTTGATGGCAGCGGAGAGATGAGTGTGTGGCCAGGATGGTGTGGGTCCTTGATGATGTTGGCAGCCTTTTTGAGGCAGCGACTGCGATAGATCCCTTCGATGTTGGGGAGGTCAGAGCCGATGATGGACTGGGCAGTGGTCACAACTTTCTGCATTCTTTTCCGCTCCTGGACGCTCAAGTTGCCGAACCAAGCCATGATTCAACCAGTCAGCATTCTCTCTACTGTGCACCTGTAGAAGTTTGAGAGAGTCCTCTATGACATACCGACTCTCCGTAATCTTCTCAGGATGTAGAGGTGCTGATGTTTCTTTATAATTGCATCAGTGTGCTGGGACCAGGAAAGATCTTCAGAAATATGCACGCCCAGGAATTTGAATTTCTTGACCCTTTCCACCATTGATATAAACGGGATTGTGGGTCCCCATCCTACCCCATCCAAAATCCACAATCAGTTCCTTGGTTTTCCTGGTGTTGAGAGCCAGGTTATTGTGCTGGCACCATGTGGCCAATCGGTCGATCTCACTTCTATACTCCGACTCGTCACCATCAGTGATTCGCCCACAACAGTGGTGTCGTCGGCGAACTTGATGATGGAGTTCGCACTATGTCCGGCTACGCAGTCATGAGTATAGAGTGAGTAAAGCAGGAGGCTGAGCACGCAGCCTTGAGGTGCTCCCATGCTGATTGTTATCGAGGATGAAACATTTCCACCAATACGGACAGTCTGTGGATGAGGAAGTCGAGGATCCAATTGCAGAGGGATGCACAGAGACCCAGATCTGAGAGCTTGGTAACCAGCTTTTTTTTTTCTTTTTTTTTTTTTTCAAAAATATTTATTCAAATATTAAAATAGTATTGACACTACAATAAAACAAAACACCACCATAATACAAGATGAACAAATATGCTCAGCAACTGCTAAACAATTATATTGCAATCCTTGTCAAGGATACATTCAACCCCCCTCGGTGCCCAGCGGTCCCGGAACTCCCTCAGGGTGCCCGTAGACAGGGCGTATTCCCTTTCCATCCGCACCCGGGCACGGACGTATCCCCGGAAAAGGGGCAGGCAGCCGGCTCGGGTAGAGCCCTCCACCGTCTGGCGCCGTGACTCGCGGATGGCCAGCTTGGCCAGGCCCAGGAGCAACCCAACCAGCACATCTTCAGCCCTACCCTCTCCCCTACGCACAGGGTGTCCAAAGATGAGGATGGTGGGTGAAAAATGCAGCCAGAAGGCAAGGAGCAGCCCCTTTAGGTATTGAAACAGTGGCTGCAGCCTCACGCACTCCATGTACACGTGGTACACAGACTCTTCCAGCCCGCAAAAGTGGCAGGCGGCTGGCGAGTCTGTGAACCGCGAGAGAAACAGGTTGCAGGGAACACCTCGGTGCAATACCCTCCACCCCAGGTCCCCAATGTAGAGGGGGAGAATCCCTGCGTAGAGGGACCCCCACCGGGGGCCCCCCTCGCGACCGGAAGGGAACACCGACCGCCACTTGGTGTCCGGACGGTGGACCAGGGCGAGGAAGTGCAGGGTGTGGAGGCTGGTAACCAGCTTGGAGGGGATGATGGTATTAAACGCCGAGCTGTAGTCAATGATTAACAGCCTGACATATGAGTTTTTGTTGTCCAAGTGGTCCAGAGCGGAGTGGAGGGCCAGTGAGATCGCATCCACTGTTGATCTGCTGTGGCAGTAAGCGAACTGCTGTGGGTCCAGGTTCTTGTCAAGGTAGTATTGATTTGCGCCATGATCAGCCTCTCAAAGCACTTCATCACCACAGACGTTAGTGCCACATGTCGATAGTCGTTGAGGCATGTCACCTTGCTCTTCTTCGGCACTGGTATAATTGATGCCCTTTTAAAGCAGGTGGGGACCTCATAAGTGAGAAGTTGAAAATGTCCGTAAAATCTCCAGCCAATTGTTCTGCACAGGTTTTTAGAACACGCCCGGGTATACCATCAGGTCCAGGCGCTTTCCGAGGGTTTTCATCCCTGAAGGATCTTCTGACGTCGGCCTCTGTGACTGTGAGTGAAATACCATCACTGCGAATGGCGGCTCGGGAAGGCACATCAGTATTCTCCCTATCAAAGCGTGCGTAAAACGCATTGAGCTCATCATGGAGTGATGCTTCATTGACAATTGAGCTGCCTCCTGATTTCGCCTTGTAGGAGGTGATGGCATTCAAGCCCTGGTGCGCTCTTCAATTGCTGCCTGTAGGCAGGAAGAAGCAGCACCGCACTATTGTCGGATTTGCCGAAGTGAGGGCGAAGGATAGTGCGATAGGCGTCTTTGATGGTCGTGTAGCAGTGGTCAAGGGTGTGATCCTCTGGTGCTTCAGGAGACATGTTGGTGGAACTTAGGGAGCGATTTCTTCAGGTTGGCTTTGTTGAAGTCCCCGGCTATGGTGGTAAATGCCTCGGGGTAAGCCGTGCTTGTTGACCACGGCATGCAGCTCCCCCAGTACCAGATGGACATCAGCCTGGGGTGGGATGTAGACAGCGGTCAGGATAATGGAGGTGAATTCCCTCGGTAGGTAGAAGGGGCAGCACTTCACAGCCAGGTGTTCCAGGTGTGGAGAGCAGGAGTTGGACAGGACTACCACGTCTGAGCACCACGCAGAGTTGACCATGAGGCAGACACCCCCTCCTCTCCCTTTCCCAGATGCCAGTGTATGGTCCATGCGATGGATGGAGAACCCTTCAGGCTGGACTGCTGAGTCTGGGGAGCTGGGGGTGAGCCATGCCTCTGTGAAACAGAGCACAGAGCATTCCCTCAGCTCCCTTTGGTAAAGCAGCCTTGCCCTCAAGTCCTCCACTTTATTTTCAAGGGACTGTACATTGGCTAGTAGGATGGTAGGGAGAGGGGGTCGAAGCCCCCTGCACTTCAGTCTGACCTGAAGTCCTGCCCGTCGGCCACGTTTCCGGACACAATGGAGGCCTCCCCTTTGTTTCCAGGTACTATGCTTACTGTGCCTGCTGTTTCTGCGAACCTGCGCTGGAACGGGGATTCCCTTGCAGACAGCAGCTCCAGCTCCATTGCGATCAGGGATTCCCTCACAGTCGGCAGCTCCAGCTCTGTTGCTCCTGGGATATCCTGCCCGTCAGCTCTGGAGGTCTTCCGGATGTTTCCAGGTACAGAACCTGTGATCCTCAGTCGGGTCGGGTGTTCGCCAGCGATCGAGGGGTCGCTTACAGTCGGGGGCTCCCGCAGCTGCGGGAGGTAGCGATATCGCTAGTGCCTTCAAGTGCACGAGCAGCTTGTCCGTTATGTCACTGATTTCTGCCGTTTCTCTGATCCAGGTGAATTGAGTGAAGCTATAAATAATTCTCTTCTGTTGAGCTGCTGGCAAAATGTCGCCACAGGCAGGCGCCATCTTTATTAGTCTGACCAGACTAGTCCAGCAGAAGCTCCCAGTTGTTCGCTATTTTATGTCCCTGTCCATTTCCATCCTGACTCATCTGTCCTTGGGCACCTCCACCTCCACTGCCAGCGTGAGGCCATGTGGAAACAGCTTAGGTAGCCTACAATCCAACGGAATTTCCGATCAACCACCCCCCACCCCCATCCACCCAGTTTTCCTTCACCTCCACTCACGCACACTTTCTCTATCCCAGATAACCCCCATTTTACATCCTGCCCCCTCCCACCCACCCCATTTCCCTTCCACTCGTCATCACTCCATGTTCTCCAAAGATGCTGTCTGACCCACTGAGTTACTCCAGCATTTTATGTCCCTTTTGTACATCAGATTTAGTTTAGCTTAGAGATACATCACGGAAACGTGCCCTTCAGCCCACCGGGTCCGCACCAACACTACCCTGCACACTCTGGCGACAATTTAGATTTACACTAAGCCAATTAACCTACAAACCCTGTACATCTTTGGATTGTGGGAGGAAACCCAGGATCTCGGAGAAAACCCATGCAGGTCACGGGAGAACGTACAAACTCCGAACAGACAGCACCCGTTGTCGGGACCGAACCCAGGACTTGGGACTCTAGCGCTGCAATGCAGCAACTCTACCGCTGCGCCACTGTGCCCCCCATTGTTCAGGAAATTAGGCACAGTGCAGGTGGAGTGCAACAGGTAGCAATGGAGGAGGTGGGAAGTCATCCCATTGAGGAATGTACAGAATGGCCCAAATGTCTAGATGATTTTGATATTACTGCTAAACTGCATTTGGCCCCAGAAAAGAAAAACACTTTGAAATGATTAAATCTAAATGAAACTTAAATTTATCCCTTGGAACGTGTCGATTTAACCTGCAAAATGCAGAAGATATAGTCACATTATAGTCCTAATGATATTATAGGGCCTAATTTCCATGGGTTACCAGTCCCAACTTTCTCTGGTGTGCATCAGGCTGTCTATTATCAAATTCACCAGCACATGATTAACAGCAGATATAAGAAGAAGCAGTGTGAGTGTTTTCCTACTATTTACATTGCATTATCGCTCTGTGTCTGCTTAATGGGTAAATGGGGAAGATGAAAGTGAACTTTCATTATTTTATTTAGCATACTTTAATCTGTAACTAAGGCAACAAATAAAATATTCCAAATGATTAATGGTTTGACTTTACCAGCTCAAACAGATGTGGCATTGATCATTAGAGAGTTTTGATTTAATTAAAAGCAGCCTGAAGGAAATAAGGGATTGGGGTGCATCAATATATTTCATTGTTGAACCGATGTTCTTTGAAACTCATTACTGTGTTCACTCAGCAATTCAGGATTAAATCCCATCAGAATCAGGAAATGCTTCAAATTTCACAAATAACACACGGCACAGTAGTTGTGGTGGTGTGATTCATTTGTACAGCAGATTGCCAAAACATGCAGCCAGAAAGAAGCAGAATGTGATAACAAACATTTAAAAATCTATCCTTTTGTATAAATCCTCATTCTTCTCTATCTTTGTATCCTTCTCTAGCCTTTGGGAATGCCATGTTCCGACAACCTTGCCTTCTTACTTACATTGCCCTCTTCCGAACACCATCAGTGTCATAGCGGTAGAGTTACTGCCTTACAGCGTCAGAGACCCGGGTTCGATCCTAACCATGGGTGCTGTCTGTACGGTGTTTGTACTTTCTCCCTGTGATTGCATGGTTTTTCTCCGGGTGCTCCGGTTTCCTCCCACACTCCAAAGATGAACAGGTTAATTTGCTTTGGTAAATTGTAAAATTGTCCCTAGTGTCAGTGATTGCTGGTTGGCATGGACCCCCGGTGGCGACAATGGGATTGCAAAGGTTCAAAGGTTCAAAGGTTATTTATTGGTCACATACACCTAGGTGTAGTGAAATGCTTCTTGCCAATGCAGCACATAAAGAAAGAATACAGACATAACATTAATAAGAGATTTAAACATAAAGAACATCCCCCCACAATGGTTCCCATTATGAGGGAAGGCACAAAGTCCAGTCCCCAACCCCAGTTCACCCATAGTCGAGCCGATTGAGGCCTCCACAGTTGCCTCTACGGAGGCCCGATGTTCCTGGCCGTTCTCGCCGGGTGATGGTGCTCCGGCGTCGGGAGAATCCTCACAGCGGCTTGGGACACCTGGAACGGCCGCTTCCGTACTGGAGGCCGCGGCTTCCAAAGCCAACAAGGCCGCGCCGGTTGGAGCTCCACTACTGGCGATCTCGTCGCGAGATCCCAGGCTCCCAGTGTACAGTTCGGCGCCGCCGCCCGCAGCTGGCCGCTCCTCAGACCCGCAGCTCCGCGATGTTGTTCCCGGCGGTCTTCAGCTCACCGGAGCTCCAGCGCGGCGACCCGGACAAGGCGTCGCCCGCTCCACGATAGCGCTCCAGCGCTGTGCCGCTGCCGAAGCCGAGGTTCTGGGCGGTCCCCGTCGGGAAACACCGCTCCAGGCCCGCTGGTAGGCCGCGAGGACGGGTCGAAACTGCAGCCCGGAGAAAAGCTGCCTCTCCGACCAGGTAGGGACCCTGAAAGGTAGTTTCCCCCTTCCCCCCCCCCCCACCCAAAAAAGTCTAGAACTCCAGAAACAAAAACACTTTAACTAACTAAAAATAAAAAAAAGATGAAAAGACAGACAGCTGCTGGCTGGGCAGCCGCGCACAGGTCAGCGCCCCCTGTTGAAACTCAGGGGGCATCCATGCTGTATCTGTAGCTCTAAAGTCTAAAGAGCAGCCACGCATTAAACTAAACTAAAATCTAAATCACTGCACCCAAGCTCTCTATCAGCATCTTCCTTGTCGTTGAATATCTGAGGCTGTGGCTTCCAGTTGATGCTCAGAGGCCACATCTACTCAATTAATAAATCATCAGGGCTCTGAATTCCCTGTTAATTAAAGTCAGAAATTTGAGGTAATTTGTTAGTAAAACTCAAGGACTTTCCAATCAATAAAACCATTGAGCAGTTTACCAGTTAATGAAAGTCAAGCTCCTTGGCCACTCACTCAATAAAACCCCGCGGCTGCAACTAGTGAGTTACTGAAACTCAGGTGTGACAGTTTACCAGTTAATAAAACCCCAGGGCTGTGATCTCTCTGCTGCAGAACATTTGCAAATTAATAATGCTCAGAGCTGCAGTCACTTGGTTAATGAAACTCTGAAAATGTGGTCATTTGGTTAATGAACTGTGGGGAAGAGCATACAAAACTGAAAGCAGGGGTTGTAGCCACTTAGTGGGGCAATGGCTTTGTAATTATCACAACACTGTGACATTGTGAGCAGTTTTGGGCGCCATATCGGAGGAAAGGATTGGCCCAAGTCAGCATGGATTTACGAAGGGGAAATCCTGCTTGACTAATCCTCTGGAATTTTTTGAGGATGTGACAAGTAAAATGGATGAAGGCGAGCCAGTGGATGTGGTGTATCTGGACTTTCAGAAAGCCTTTGATAAGGTCTCACACAGGAGATTAGTGGGCAAAATTAGCGCACATGGTATTGGGGGTAGGGTATTGACATGGATAGAGAATTGGTTGGCAGACAGGAAACAAAGAGTAGGAATAAATGGGTGCCTGTCAGTGGTGAGTGGAGTGCCGCAAGGCTCGGTGCTAGGGCTGCAGCTATTTACAATATATAATGATTTAGATGATGGAATTAAAAGTAACACAAGCAAATTCACAGCTGACACAAAGATGCGTGGCAGTGTGAACTGCGAAGAGGATGCTAGGAGGTTGGAGGATAAATTGGCCAGGTTGAATGAGTGGGCAGATGAATGGCAGATGCAGTATAATGTTGATAAATGTGAGGCTATCCACTTTGGTGGCAAGAACAAGGAGGCAGATTATTATCTCAATGGTGTCAGATTTGGAAAAAGGGAAGTGCAACGAGATCTGGGTGTCCTTGTACACCAGTCACTGAAAGTAAACATGCGGATACAGCAGGCAGTGAAGAAAGCTAATGGCATGTTGGCCTTCATAACGAGATGATTTGAGTAAAGAGGTCCTTCTGCAGTTGTACAGGGCCCTGGTGAGATCACATCTGGATTATTGTGGACTCCTACTTTGAGGAAGGACATCCTTGCTATTGAGGGAGTGCAGCATAGGTTCACAAGGTTAATCCCTGGGATGGCGGGACTGTCATATGAGGAAAGATTGGAAAGACTGGGCTTGTATTCACTGGAATTTAGAAAGATGAGAGGGGATCGTATAGAAACTTATAAAAGGACTGGTCAAGCTAGATGTGGGGGAAACCGTTTAATCTCTTCCCTGTACGGGGACCCGACATTTTCCCTGTCGGGTCTCCGGTGTCGGTGGGCCTAACATCGAGGAGCCGGCGGCGGCCTCCGTCCGGGACTAACCTGAGGGCTCCAGTCGCGGAGCCTGCGGACCTGACATCACGGAGCTGGCCGACTTCGGAGCGGGAAGAGCTGTGGGGACTGCTGGACCGCTGGTTGGCCTGCTTGATCCGCGGGGTTTAAAGGACACGGAGCTGGGGCCTAACATCATCCGGCGTGTAGCTAAATGGCCACGGGACTTACCATCTTACCAAGCGGGGGGCTTTAACATCGGAGCCCCAGTTCGCCTCGATGCTGCAGTTGGACCGCGGGAGAAGAACAAAGGGAAGAGATAAGACTTTGCCTTCCATCACAGTGAGGAGATGTTGGAGACTCACTGTTATGGATGATTATGTAAACTGTATTAAGTGTGGTCTTGGGTTTTTTTGTAATGTAAAAAACTGTAGTAAATGTAATTTCGTTCAAACCTAGGTTTGAATGACAATAAATAGCATTCCAATTCCAATTCCAATTCCAATTCCAATTCCAATGCAGGAAAAAAAATCCTTATGCTGGGGGAGTCCAGAACCAGGGGCCACAGTCTAAGAATAAAGGGGAGGCCATTTAAAACTGAGATGAAAAAAAACCTTTTCACCCAGAGAGTTGTGAATTCGTGGAATTCTCTGCCACAGAAGGCAGTGGAGGCCAAATCACTGGATGGATTTAAAAGAGAGTTAGATAGAGCTCTTGAGGCTAGGAGAATCAAGTTGGTATGGGGAGAAGGCAGGCACGGGTTACTGATTGTGGGTGATCAGCCATGATCACAATAAATGGCAGTGCAATGAAGGATCTTATAGAATCATATAAAATTATAAAAGGACTGGACAAGCTAGATGCAGGAAAATTGTCCCAATGTTGGGCGAGTCCAGAACCAGGGGCCACAGTCTTAGAATAAAGGGGAGGTCATTTAAGACTGAGGTGAGAAGAAACGTTTTCACCCAGGGAGTTGTGAATTTGTGGAATTCCCTGCCACAGAGGGCAGTGGAGGCCAAGTCACTGGATGGATTTAAGAGAGAGTTAGATAGAGCTCTAGGGGCTAGTGGAGTCAAGGGATATGGGGAGAAGGCAGGCACGGGTTTTTGATTGGGGACGATCAGCCATGATCACAATGAATGGCGTTGCTGGCTTGACGGGCTGAACGGCCTCCTCCTGTACCTATTTTCTATGTTTCTATGCTGCCTCGAAGGGCCAAATGACCTCCTCCTGCACCTATTTACTAGGTTTCTATATTTTTAAAGATGTGCTTGTGTTGGAGAAGGTCGAGAGGAGGTTTACGATAATGATCCTGGGGATGAATGCGTTAACATATGCTGATCATTTGACGCCCTGTGCCTGTACTCACTGGAGTTTAGAAAGATGAGGGGGGGGGAACCTCATTGAAATGTACTGAATAGTGAAAGGCCGGATAGAGCGAATGTGGAGAGGATGTTTCTACTAGTGGGAGAGTCTAGGACAAGAGGGCTTAGGTGCAGAATAAAACATCGTACCTTTAGAAAGGAGATGAGGAGGATATTTGGTAGTCAGAGAGTGGTGAATCCGTGGAATTAATTGCCACAGACGGTTGTGAACGCCGTCATTGGGTATTTTTAAGGTGGAGATTGTTAGATTCTTGATTAGTAAGTGTTTCAAAGGTTATGAGAAGAAGGCAGGAGAATGGGGTTGAGAGGGAAAGGTAGATAGCCATGATTGAATGGTGGATTAGACTCAATGGGCCAAATGGCCTAATTTTGCTATTAGAACTTTTTCAAAATTAAACCTATGAACCCTTAATTATTAACACTCCGGTGTGACAGCTCCTTGGTTAATTAAGCTTTTGGAACTGACCTGTGAGTTAAACTCAGGTGAGTAGCTTCCAGATGAATGATAATCTGCATGGATCGGAAGCTGGAATCTGGAGTAATGAAGGGAGAGCTGCTGGAGGAAATCAGAGGCGCAGGCAGGAAAATGGACGTTTTAGGTCGAGACCCATAATTTGCAGTGAAATAGAGGGGAGATAGCCAGTATAAAGAGTTGGGGGAGAAGGGTGGTGCAGGAGCTAGCATGCAATAGGTGGATACAAGTGAGGGGCAGTTGTCACTGATGAGAGTCAGGGTGAGGGGAATGATAGCAACAGAGGCTGTGAGATGATAAGTTGGGATAACAAAAGGCTGCAGATGTGGGAATTTTGTAAGCGGGGAAGGTGGAACCAAATAAGGGGGAGGATAACCATGTGGGTGATGGGCAGATGGGGTAGGTGGGAGCAGTAGAAAGATAAAGGTAAAAGAGAGCTGGGATGTGTAGAAAGAAAGGGGCATGCAAGAGATTCAGGGAAGATAGGAGGAGTGAGACACAATTACCTGTCTGTCCTTCCCCCATTGCCAGGATAAGGTCAAACCAGTGGCGTAGGGTGGGTTTTGAGCGCCCGGGGCAGTTTAAAGTATTGCGCCTCCTCATTAGCGGGGGGGGGGGGGGGCCGGGGGCAGGGCGAGGGAGGGGGCGGGGGCGGGGTTGGGGCGGGGTTGGGGTGGGGCGAGGGAGGGGCGGGTGGGGCGAGGGAGGGGCGGGGCGAGGTCGAGGCGGGGGTGGGGGGAGGTAAGGGAAGGGGAAGGAACACGTTTTTGGTTTCTTCCTTCTGGGGATGCGACTTCTTTTGTCTCCGTCTGCGCCGAGGCCTAATGGCGGAGCTGGCGGCCTCGGAGCTGGGGCAGCGGCAGCGGCAGCGGCGGCTGGGACAGCGGCAGCGGCGGCCAGAACTCGGAGCTGGGCAGCGGCAGCGGCGGCCTGGCCTCGGAGCTGGGACAGCTGTGGTTTATACTCACAGCTCCAGGTAACTCCTCCTCGCTCCAACGGATCCCCGGGCCTCTTAATTTAAATTTTTTTTTTTATCCAACAATTTTTTTGCGCCCCTAAAAATTTAGCGCCCGGGGCAACCGCCCCTCTGGCCCCCCCCCCCACGCTACGCCACTGGGTCAAACACAAACTGGGGGGACATTGACTCATATTCCGCCTGGATAGTCTACAACCCAATAGCATGATCATTGAGTTCACCATTTTCAATTTATTTGCAACCCCTCTAACCATTTCCCACTCTTGCTATAACACCCCCGTAATACTCTCAGAATACCATCATTCTTTCCCCCTCCCCACCTCAATTACCCACCATGTACATACTCCTCCCAATTAATCTCTTCCCAAGCCCCCTACCTTCCCGCTAAGATGGCGGCGCCTCGCGGCAGTGGCCTCTGCAGTCCGTCTGTCTTTTTTTAAATTATTTTTGTCCTGTTGAGTGTATAGTTTGGTTGTAGTTTATATATTGTTTTAGCTGTGTATATGTGTGTGGGGGGGGGGGGAGGGGAGGGTGAGGTAAACTTTGAAATCTCTTCCCTGTACGGGGGACCCGACCTTTTCCCTGTTAGGTCTCCGTTGCCGTTGGGGCCTAGCACCGTGGAGCGGCCCCCAACCGGAACGACCTGGGGGCTCCAGTCGCAGAGCCTGCGGACTCACCATCGTGGAGCTGGCCGGCTTCGGAGCGTGGAGAGCTGTGGTGGCGCGCGGCTGTGACCCGACTTAGGAACTTCAGAGGCTCCAGCTGCAGGCCTGGTGGACGATGATACCGGGAGCTCGCGGGTCCCTGGCTCGCCTTACATCGGCCGGCGCGGTTTTAACGGCCGCAGGACTTGCAATCGCCCGCCGGGGGATTCAACATCAAGACCCGGAGCAGGGCCTTACATCGCCCGGCGCGGCCTTAACGGCCGTGGGACTTGCCATCGCCCGCCGGGGGCTTTAACATCGGGAGAAGAATGGAAAACAGGGTAGAGACAATGACTTTGCCTTTCATCACAGTGAGGAGGAGATTCACTGTGATGGATGTTTGTGTACATTGTGTTAATTGTGTGTCTTGGGTTTTTTTCCTTGTCGTATGACTGCAGAAACGAAATTTTGTTTGAACTTCATTTGAGGTTCAAATGACAATAAACGGTATTGTATTGTATTCTATTGTATTCCAATTTGCACACCATCCCTCTCCCTTAGTGGATTCCACTCTTCATCTCCCTGTGCAGAGCACAACGGCAGAGTGTAAGGAAGGAACTGCAGATGCTGATTTAAACCGAAGATAGACACAAAAAGCTGGAGTAACTAAGCGGGACAAGCAGCATCTCTGGAGAGAAGGAATGGGTGACGTTTCGGATAAGGGAGTGGATAAGAGAGAACCAGTGGATGTGGTATATCTGGACTTTCAGAAGGCTTTCGACAAGGTCCCACATAAGAGATTAGTATACAAATTTAAAGCACACGATATTGGGGGTTCAGTATTGATGTGGATAGAGATCTGGCTGGCAGACAGGAAGCAAAGAGTAGGAGTTAACGGGTCCTTTTCACAATGGCAGGCAGTGACTAGTGCGGTAACGCAAGACTCAGTGCTGGGACCCCAGCTATTTACAATATATATTAATGATTTGGACGAGGGAATTGAATGCAACATCTCCAAGTTTGCGGATGACTCGAAGCTGGGGGACAGTGTTAGCTGTGAGGAGGATGCTAGGAGGCTGACTTGGATAGGCTGGGTGAGTGGGCAAATGCATGGCAGATGCAGTATAATGTGGATAAATGTGAGGTTATCCACTTTGGTGGCAAAAACAGGAAGTAGACTATTATCTGAATGGTGGCCGATTAGGAAAAGGGGAGATGCAACGAGACCTGGGTATCATGGTACACCAGTCATTGAAAGTAGGCAGTGAAGAAAGCGAATTGAATGTTAGCATTCATAGCAAAAGGATTTGAGTATAGGAGTAGGGAGGTTCTACTGCAGTTGTACAAGGTCTTGGTGAGACCACACCTGGAGTATTGCATACAGGTTTGGTCTCCTAATCTGAGGAAGGACATTCTTGCCATAGAGGGAGTGCAGAGAAGGTTCCCAGATTGATTCCTGGGATGACAGGACTTTCATATGAAGAAAGACTGGATAAATTCGGCTTGTACTCGCTAGAATTTAGAAGATTGAGGGGGGATCTTATAGAAACTTACACGATTCTTAAGGGGTTGGACAGGCTAGATGCAGGAAGATTGTTCCCGATGTTGGGGAAGTCCAGAACAAGAGGTCACAGTTTAAGGATAAAGGGGAAATCTTTTAGGACTGAGATGAGAAAAACAATTTTTACACAGAGAGTGGTGAATCTCTGGAATTCTCTGCCACAGAATGTAGTTGAGGCCAGTTCATTGGCTATATTTAAGAGGGAGTTAGATGTGGCCCTTGTGGCTAAAGGGGTCAGGGGGTATGGAGAGAAAGCAGGTACAGGATACTGAGTTGGATGATCAGCCATGATCATATTGAATGGGGTGCAGGCTCGAAGGGCCGAATGGCCTACTCCTGCACCTATTTTCTATGTTTCTATGGTTTGGGTTGAGACCCTTCTAACGTCACCCATTCCTTCTCTCCATAGATGCTGCGTGTCCTGCTGAGTTACTCAAGCCTATCTTCTCACAACGGCAGAGTTGCTGCCTTACAGCGCTAGAGAACTGGGTCTGATCCTGATCATGGGCGCTGACTATATGGAGTTTGTACATTCTCCCTTTCTCCTGGTGCTCCAATTTCCTCCCACACTCCAAAGACGTACAGGTTTTGTAGGTTAATTGCTTCGGTAAGTTTTTTTTAAAATTTGGCCCGAGTGTGTGTAGATTAGTGCATGTGGTGATAACTGGTCAGCGCAGATTTGGTGGGCTGAAAGGCCTGTTTTCATGCTGCATCTCTAAACTAAACTAAATCTCATCAGTTTCCAGAATCCGCAACCTTTTGTTGTCTTATCATCTTCTCACCTCTGTCTCTGAATCCACTCTTCCCTCCCTGATCTAACTGTTACCTGAAAATCAACCCCTCATCTGTATCCACCCTTCATTGTATTGCTCATGCCACTCCTCTCCTGCAACCTCTTTACACTGGGTTCTCCCCTCTATCAGTCCAGACGATGGGTCTTAACCTAAAACATCAACAGTTCATTTTTCTCCCCAAGTGCTGCCTGACTCTTTGATCCCCACCTGTAGTTCCAATGATATATTCTGCATTTAGACAATTGTGTTCAGTTCTGAGCACTGTGTTATAGGAAAGATATTGTCAAGCTTGAAAGGGTTCAGAGAAGATTTACGAGGACGTTGCCAGGACTAGAGGGTGTGAGCTATAGGGAGAGGTTTAAGTTGGTCTCTATTCCTTGGAGCACAGGAGGATGAGGGGTGATCTTATAGGTGTATAACATCATGAATAGATCGGGTAGATGCACAGAAGGGAATTGAGGTTCAAGGTGACGGGGAATAGATTTAATAGGAATCTGAGGGGTAACATTTTCACACAAAGGGTGGTGGATGTATGGAACAAGCTGCCAGATGAGGTAGTTGAGGCTGGGACTATCCCAACATTTAAGAAACAGTTAGACAGGTACATGGATAGCACAGGTTTGGAGGGATATGGACCAAGCACAAGTTGGTGGGACTAGCATAACAGGGCAAGTTGGACCGAAGGGCCTGTTTCTGCACTGTTTCACTCTATGATATTGGAAACTGGAACTTAGAATGCGCTTCACACAATTGTCCATTTCTTCCAGGATTTTATACCACAACTGCAAGGTTTGCTATGTCATCAGGAGCCCAACCTATGGCGAAAATGCTCAGAACCAACCGGTTCTTTATGCCACGATCACAGGGTGCAAGATCCAAGTGTGTCGTTACCAGCAGCAACAACACTTGCTGTAGGTAACACTAATTAGGCCAGTGGGGGTATTGCAAGCCGGCAGCCCTGCTAGCAGCGTGTCAGTTTTTTCAACTTTTAATTTTTTTTAGTGTGTTTAAATGTATGTTTTTGATGTTTCTTTGTGTGTCTTGTGTGGGGGTGGTGTGGGGGGGTTCGGTCGCCTCCTCCACGGAGAGGTGACTTTTTCCATGTCGCCTCCGCCATGGCCTAACATCGAGGATCGGTGTGGCCTTCCCCGGAGACACACCCGGGGCTGCAGCAGCGGGCGCAGCGTGGACTCTCGGCATGGAGCGGGCGAGCCCGGAGGGGAGCGCTCCGTTCGCTGGCCCGCGGCAGCCTGAAGCCGCAGTCTGCAGAGCTCCAGCTGGTTCGGCGTCCGCAGCCTGGGACCCCTCGCCGGGGACCCCTGGAGGGGAGCTTCGATTGCCGGCCCTGCAGTCTGCGGTTCTTCTGGCTGCGGCGCGGCGGGTACTTTAAATCTTCGACCGCCGGCCTGCGACCTACACCAACCTGAAGCCGCGGTCTCCGGTGGGGGAGGCACCGATTCAGGACTTACCTGGACTTTCACTAATCTGGACGCCCGCAGCGGCGGCTGCGGAGGGTTGAGGTCCCGACCACGGGGGAAAATGGAGTGGCCAAATGTTGTGTCTTCCACCACAGTGATGAATGCTGTGGTGGATGTTTGTGTTACATTTTTATTGTGTTTTTGTGTGTTCTTTTTCATTGTACCGCTGCTGGCAAATTCATTTCACTTGCACTTTATCAGCAAGTGACGAATAAAACTGATTGTTGTTGTTGTTGTTGTTGTTGTTGTAATTATTGCTGGAAAAGGAAAAGAGGTGTGATCGGATAAAACATGGCAAGTTATAGGTGGATGCAGGTGAGAGGGCTTTTAATTGACAGATGGGTGAATAAAGGCTCAAGATGAAAAGGAGACAAAGGGTGGCAGATAAGAGAAGAGGAGTGAAATGTAAAGCTGGGAGAGCAATAGGCAGAAGGTGATGGGAAGGAAAGAGGGGGAGCAGGGGCAGGATAGTGTAGGAAATGGAGGGAACAGTACCTGTGGAGGGAATGGACTTCAGGTCTTCAGCTGAATGCAATTTGTCGTGTCATAAAAACAATAAGGATGGACTTTGCCGTGTGTGAGCATGCTCATTGGTGTGAAGATGTGCACAGAAATAAATAATCTCCTGTACATCGAGGGTTCCAGTGAGAGCCTGAGACACAGAACACAGACCAATACAGCAAGGGAACAGGACCTTAGACTTGTGCCGAACATAATGCCGAGACCAACTCTGATCTGCCTGCATATAGAAACATAGAAACATAGAAATTAGGTGCAGGAGTAGGCCATTCTGCCCTTCGAGCCTGCACCGCCATTCAATATGATCATGGCTGATCATCCAACTCAGTATCCCATACCTGCCTTCTCTCCATACCCTCTGATCCCCTTAGCCACAAGGGCCACATCTAACTCCATCTTAAATATAGCCAATGAACTGGCCTCGACTACCCTCTGTGGCAGGGAGTTCCAGAGATTCACCACTCTCTGTGTGAAAAAAGTTCTTCTCATCTCGGTTTTAAAGGATTTCCCCCTTATCCTTAAGCTGTGACCCCTTGTCCTGGACTTCCCCAACATCGGGAGCAATCTTCCTGCATCTAGCCTGTCCAACCCCTTAAGAATTTGGTAAGTTTCTATAAGATCCCCTCTCAATCTCCTAAATTCTAGAGAGTATAAACCAAGTCTATCCAGTCTTTCTTCATAAGACAGTCCTGACATCCCAGGAATCAGTCTGGTGAACCTTCTCTGCACTCCCTCTATGGCAATAATGTCCTTCCTCAGATTTGGAGACCAAAACTGTACGCAATACTCCAGGTGTGGTCTCACCAAGACCCTGTACAACTGCAGTAGAACCTCCCTGCTCCTATACTCAAATCCTTTTGCTATGAAAGCTAACATACCATTCGCTTTCTTCACTGCCTGCTGCACCTGCATGCCCACTTTCAATGACTGGTGTACCATGACACCCAGGTCTCGCTGCATCTCCCCTTTTCCTAGTCGGCCACCATTTAGATAATAGTCTGCTTTCCTGTTTTTGCCATCAAAATGGATAACCTCACATTTATCCACATTATACTGCATCTGCCAAACATTTGCCCACTCACCCAGCCTATCCAAGTCACCTTGCAGTCTCCTAGCATCCTCCTCACAGCTAACACTGCCCCCCAGCTTAGTGTAATCCGCAAACTTGGAGATATTGCCTTCAATTCCCTCATCCAGATCATTAATATCCTCATCCAGATCATTAATATCCATATCCCTCTATTTCCTGCACACCATAGCAAGAGGTACTCATGCAAGCAGTCCTGCATAACAACCCCAGTGATTAGGCAGCCCGGAGTCTACAAATATTCAAAATAGCTATTTTTAAGGCGCAGTCTGACAGATTCTTGATTAGTAAGGGTATCAGGGGTTATGGGGAGAAGGCAGTAAAATGGGGTTGAGAGGGAAAGATAGATCAGCAATGATTGAATGGCAGAGTAGACTTGATGGGCCGAATGACCTATTTTTCCTCTTATCATTTCTGAACTTACGAATAAGTGATTAAGTTTAAAATTATTAATTCTTTTGGGCTATGGGGAGATGACTAAAGAGTAGCCTTTGGCCCATGGAGTCTGCGCCAACCAGCGATCATTTTGTACACTAACTTACACGCATTAGGGATACTTTTACAACATACCAAAGCCAATGAACCTACACACCTTTGGGGTGTGGAAAGAAACCGGAGCACTGTGGAAAACCCAAGTGGTCACAGGGGGGAAAAAGTACAAACTTTGTACAGACAGCATCGTCAGGATTGAACCTGGGTCTCTGCCGCTGTAAGGCAGTAACTCTACCAATGCGTCACTGTGCCACCCAAATCGTTTTTAAACCATTTCACAAATTAAACATCAAATGCCTCTGTATTAGCAACCAGTTAAAGATTTAATATTATAAAACAATCACCTGTAGAAGTCTATAACAAGATACATAATGTGTTACTTTAATCAAGAGTGCCGTCTTCATTAGTTGCAGTACGTTGTGAATAATTGAAAGCCATCTGTTGCTTTCTTAACGCTTTGTGAATTAAGTAACAGATCCTATAATTAGGCTTACAGTTCTCTCCCAATTATAAGGATCATACCATCATGAGATTTTGATGAAGGATCAAAGTTAGATAACACTTGCATTTTGAAATAGCACAACTGGTGATTTTTTATGACTGGTCATCGCTAACAAGAAAACTGTAAAAATCTTGAAACATAAAAATCTCATTGATGAATATCAAAACCTTCAAAATGTTGAAATTTACTTATTGAAAATTAAAACCTCGTCAATATCTACATCAGCAGTCCCAAGGCCTAATTAATCTTGTTTCATTAATCTTTCTCTGCTTAGAATCTTTTTGGCATATTTGTGTCTTCCAATGGTTCCATAGAATCTAATGCTCAGACTATCCACCTCATTGGAGACCCTCAAACTATAATTAATGCACTTTATTTGGCACTAAATGCCATTCCCTTTAGCCTGTATCTATACACTGTTGACAGCTTGATTGTAATCATGTACAGTCTTTCTGCTGACTAGATGGCACGCGACAAAAAAGCTTTTCGCTGTAACTCGGTACACGTGAAATTAAATTAAACTAAAACCAATCTAAAACTAAACTAAAGAAAACATCAGACCTGGGTTCAAAAACAAGGGAACTCTTTATTGTATCTATCAGCAAACTTGCTAATCTTGCCCTGTATGTTCTCAAAAGAGAAGGTTATTGGCTGCAACCTTCCCTCCATTGATGAACTGTACACTGCAAGGGCCAGGAAGCGAGCGGGCAAGATCATTTCCGACCCCTCTCACCCTGGCCACAAACTCTTTGAATCGCTTCCCTCTGGAAGGCGACTCCAGATTATCAAAGCTGCCACAGCCAGACATAAAAACTGTTTTTATCCACGAGTAGTTGCTCTGCTCAACAGCCAAAAATCTGTAGCCTCCCTTTGATCTTGTATGTTGTTGGTTCACATGCTTGATCAATGGTGTTTTATCATTAATGTTTTATTGTTATTAATGTTTAGTGTTTTCTGAGTCAATCGTAACTGTCACTGTATGTCATGTTGTTACTTGAGGGTGGAGCACCAAGGCAAATTCCTTGTATGTGAATACTAGGCCAATAAACTTACTTACTTACTCATCCAAATAATCGATAGATGATAAACAGTAACGGGCCCAGCACCGAACCCTGAGGCACACCACTAGTCACAAGCCTCTAGTCTGAGAAGCAACCTTCCACCATCACCCTCTGCTTCCTTCCATGGAGCCAATTTGCTATCCATTCAGCTATCTCTCCTTGGATCCCATGCAATCTAACTTTCCAGAGCAGCCGACCATACAGAACTTTGTCGAGCTTTTTACTGAAGTCGACGTACACAACATCTACAGCTCTGTCCTCATCAACCTTTTTGGTCACGTCTTCAAATAAATCAATCAGATTTGTGAGACACGACCTCACATATACAAATCCATGCTGACTATCCCTAATCAGCCCTTGCCCATCCAAATGCCTGTATATTCTATCCCCAAGAATACTCTCCAAGAACTTACCAACTACAGTTGTTAAGCTCACTGGCCTATAGTTCCCAGCATTTTTCCTGCAGCCCTTCATGAAAAGAGGTACAGCATTTGCCACCCTCCAGTCTCCCGGCATCTTTCCTGTATTTAAGGACGACACGTAAATTTCAACCTGGGCTCCCTCAATTTCCTCTCTAGTTTCCCACAATGTCCTCGGATATATCAGATCAGGCGATTTGTCTACCTTCAAACATGACAGTACCTTCAGTACTTCTTCGACAGTAGCCCTGACTGCTCTCAAGACACTTCCAGTGACTGCTCCAATTTCCTCCGTCCTACTGTCTTTCTCCTCGATAACCCTCAGACTATCCTTGATTGAACTTTGCTGGCTTTACCTGGCACTGAATGTTATTCCCTTATCATGCACTGTAAATGGATCAATTGTAATCATGTGTTGTCTTTCTGCTGACTGATTAGCAATCAACACTCTGTAGCTCGGTACACGTGACAATAAACTAAACTGAACTCTTTGGTCGCCCCTCATGCCAGGATAGTACCACTGAACATCAGGCCATTATTTCCCAGATAGTCACTGATGCTATTTCCTGGGGACAACTTCCCTCTGCAACTTAGACTTTCTCCCCCAATTCTTTAGATTCTACTTTACCTCATCCTCAAGTTCCAGTCTGCCCTTATCCCAGAATAATTTCTTCTGAACTTAACTTCTATCTCACCTTAACCTAGATCTTCCCATATATATCTATGACACTTTTGATGCCCATTGCCACAAAAGCTGTCCACTATACCATGGTACAAGTGGCAATAAACTAGACTCAACTTTAATCATTTTGTTTCCTGATCCCCCACTACAACGTGAAGGTAGTGGTTTATACTGAATGGTCTGAAGAAGTGTTCCGACCTGTAAAGCCACGTTCTTTTTCTCCAGAGATGCTGCCTGACCCGTTGAGTTACTCAAGGATTTAGTGTCTGTCTTAGCTTCATTTTCACTATGGTTATCAATTCCCTTTATAACTCCATTCCACTTCAGGATAATCCTCAACGTCTTCTTCGAGCCATGATACCAACAGATCTCCTGTGCTACCATTCTCCATTGCTTGGGTGGACATCTTCCTGCATTGCTCATTTTCCCCTTTCAAGACACAAAGAGCTGGAGTAACTGAATGGGTCAGGCAATATCTCAGAAGAACACAGATAGGCAATATTTCAGGCCGGGGCCCTTCTTCAATCTGATTGTAGTAGGGGAGAAGAAAGCTAGAAGAGAGGTCAAGTCAAGTTTATTCGTCACATACACATATGAGATGTGCAGTGAAATGAAAAGTGGCAATGCTTGCGGATTTTGTGCAAAAAACAAACAAACAAACAAACAACAAACAGAATGGAACAGAATCACATATTCTTTTACATATTACATATTGTGGAAGGAAAAAGGAAAAAAAAAACAGCAATTAAAAAAAACCCAGTAGAGTGGTACAGTAAAGTTAGTCCTTGGTGAGGTAGGAGTTTACAGTCCTAATGGCCTCTGGGAAGAAACTCCTTCTCAACCTCTCCGTTCTTACAGCATGGCAACAGAGGCGTTTGCCTGACCGTAGCAGCTGGAACAGTCCGTTGCAGGGGTGGAAGGGGTCTCCCATGATCTTATTGGCTCTGGAGTTACATCTTCTGTTGTATAGTTCCTGCAGAGTGGCGAGTGAAGTGGGAATCACATTTCAATTGTCCATGTCACTCCCACTCCAACCATGAGGAGGAACTGTTGGGTTAAATTATATATTTGTTTCAATGGAAGAGGCTTGATTGGGAAGGCAGATGAACTCAGGGCATCGATAGCTATGTGCAACTGGAACATTATAATTGTTATGGATACCAGGCTAAGGGAGGGACATAAAGTGCTGAAGTAAATCAGCGGGTCAGGATGTATCACTGGAGATGATGCTAGACACCCAGTTACAATCCTCAGCTCGGATGCTGCCCATGTGGAGTTGGCATGCTCTCCATGACCGCGTGGGTTTCCTCTGGGTGCTCCAGTTTCCTCCTAAATCCCAAGGACATGCAGGTTTGTAGGTTAATTGGCCATCTAAAAATTGACCCAATGTGGGTCAATAGAGAGTGGATGCAAAAGTGGAATAACATAGAACTAATGTAAATGGGTGGTTGGTGGTCAGTATGTACTCAGTGGGCCAAGGTGTTTAGTTTAGTTTAGAGATACAGCAAGGAAACAGGCCCTTCGGCCCACTGAGTCCGCGCTGACCAGCGATCCCCACACTAACACAATCCTACATGCACTAGGGACAATTTTTACATTTAACAAGCCAATTCATCTACAAACCGGTACATCTTTGGAATTTGGGAGGAAACCGAAGATCTCGGAGAACACCCGCGGGAGAACATACAAATTCCATACAGACAGCACCCGTAGTCAGGATCGAGCCCAGGTCTCCGGCGCTGCATTCGCTGTAAGGCAGCAACTCTACTGCGGCGCCACCGTGACTGTTTCTATGCTATATCTGTAAAGTAAAAAAAGGAAATCAGGAGGGCCAAAAAGGGGCAGAAAATAAAACTCTGGCAGAAAAGATAATGGGGGATCAAATGAGATAAAGGAAATTAAGGGGATTCATTCTGCGAAAGGGTAACTAGAGGGGGAATATGACCCTGCAGAAACCAAAGTGGTCATCCATGATTGGAGTGCAAGAGATGAGCACAGCACTCAGTGAGTGCGACTCCTGTTTTTTCTGCGGAGAAAGTCATGTAGCCGAGGGAACTGGGGACAGTTAATGGAGATGCCGAGGTCAGTCTGTATTATGGTCAAGGAGGTACTGGATGTCCCAAGGCATATGAAGGTACATAAATCTCCCAAGCCTGATCAGATATCAGAGACTGTGGGTTGCGTCCTCAGCCCCCTACTGTACTCCCTGTACACACTTGACTCTGTGGCCAGGTTCAGCTCCAACTCCATAATCAAGTTTGCTGATGGCAATGTGCTGGTGGGCCTGATCTCCGATAACAATGAGAAGGCCTACCGAGAGGAGGTGGCTGATCTGGCACTCTGGTGTCAGGACAACAGCCTCCTCTTGAATGTCATAAAAACTAAGGAGCTGATTGCAGACATTAGAAGGGAACAACATCTGAGGACGTACACGCCACTGGAGAGGATCTGACATAGACATCACACGCTGCCGCACTGGTGAGTAAGGCAAGGCAGCGTCTTTACCACCACAGGCAGCTGAGGAAATTCAGAGCCTCTCTGAGGATCCTTCAGTGCTTCTACTCTGGGGCTGTAGAAAGCATCTTGTCCGCCAACATCACAATGTGGTTTGGGAATAGCTCTGCCCATGACAAGAAGTCTCTGCAGAGTAGTGCATTCGGCCGAACACACTATGGGAACTACACTCGCCCCCCTGCAGGAACTATACATCAGAAGGTGCAGATCCAGAGCCAGCAACATTATGGGGGACCCCTACCACCCCAGCAACAGACTGTTCCAGCTGCTACAGCCAGGCAAACACCTCCGCTATCATGCTGTGAAAACAGAGAGGATGAGACGGAGTTTCTTCCCACAGGCCATTATAACTGCAAACTCTTATCTCACCAGGGACTAATTTACTGTACCAATTTACTGTTGTGTTGCATCTTTTTAAAATTGCTATTTTTTTCTAATATGTAAATACTGATTCTGTTCTATTCTGTTCTGTAGTTTTTGCACAATCCGCAGGCATTGCCACTTTCAATTCACTGCATATCTTGTATGTGTATGTGACAAATAAACTTGACTTGACTTGGTAAGCTATCAGCGAAATTACAGGAGCCCTGCCTGAGATATACAAATGAATGCAGGGCTCCTAGACATAGTTGAGGTGCTGGATAAATGGAGGGTGGCTAATGTTGTTTCTCTATTTAAGGAATGTAGGGAAAAGCCTGGGAACTACAGACCAGTGAGGCTATCATCTGTGGCAGGCAAGTTGCTGGGGAGGATTCTGAGGGAAAAGATATACGCATTTGGATAGACGGGTAGATTACGGATAGTCAGTATAGTTTTGTAAGTGGGAGATCACAAATTACAAATCTGATAGGAGCTTGTGAAAGAAATAACCAAGAAAGTAGACAAAAGTAAGGTCATAGGCGTTGTCTATGCTGACTTCAGCATGGCTTTAATATGTTTCTGCATGGTAGGCTATTCTGGAAGGTTAGATTGCATGGGATCCAAGAACTGGATACAAATTGGCTTTATGGAAGGAAGCAGAGGGTGGTGGTGGAAGGGTGTTTTTCCAGACTGGAGGCCTGTGACTAATGGCGTGCCTTAGGGATTGGTGCTACACCCATTGCTGTTTGCAAATGAGAATGTACAATGAATGATTAGTAATAGTACTGTGGGACAGGACGAGTTCATTCCAAGAGCTCTCCCGAGTTTGCCCTGATTCGAACTCGGAGATTTACGGTAATGGCCACTCGTCGGTACTCGGGGCTCTCGTGGACATTTTTCAACATGTTGAAAAATCTTCACGAGTCTTCATAGAAATATAGAAAATAGGTGCTGGAGTAGGCCATTCAGCCCTTCGAGCCTGCACCGCCATTCGATATGATCATGGCTGATCATCCAACTCAGTATCCCATCCCTGCCTTCTCTCCATACCCCTAATCCCTTTAGCCACAAGGGCCACATCTAACTCCCTCTTAAATATAGCCAATGAACTGGCCTCAACTACCTTCTGTGGCAGAGAATTCCACAGATTCACCACTCTTTGTAAAAAATGATTTTCTCATCTCGGTCCTAAAAGACTTCCCTCTTAACCTTAAACTGTGACCCCTAGTTCTGGACTTCCCCAACATCGGGAATAATCTTCCTGCATCTAGCCTGTCCAACCCCTTAATAATTTTGTAAGTTTCTATAAGATCCCCCCTCAATCTTCTGAATTCCAGCGTGTACAAGCCGAGTCTATCCAGTCTTTCTTCATATGAAAGTCCTGCCATCCCAGGAATCAGTCTGGCGAACCTTCTCTGTACTCCCTCTATGGCAAGAATGTCTTTCCTCAGATTAGATCAAAACTGTACGCAATACTCCAGGTGTGGTCTCATCAAGACCCTGTACAACTGCAGTAGAACCTCCCTGCTCTTATACTCAAATCCTTTTGCTATGAATGCTAACATACCATTTGCTTTCTTCACTGCCTGCTGCACCTGTATTCCTACTTTCAATGACTGGTGTACCATGACACCCAGGTCTCGTTGCATCTCCCCTTTTCCTAATCGGCCACCATTCAGATAAGTCTACTTTCCTGTTTTTGCCACCAAAGTGGATAACCTCACATTTATCCACATTATACTGCATCTGCCATGCATTTGCCCACTCACCCAACCTATCCAAGTCACCTTGCAGCCTCCTAGCATCCTCCTCACAGCTAACACTGCCCCCCAGCTTCGTGTCATCCACAAACTTGGAGATGTTCCCGTGCTTACCTGCCGTTGGCGAGTCTTCCCGAGTACCTGTCGTTAGCGGTACGAGCCGCTAAGAGACGTCCCCGAGCTCTGACGTACCCGCTAGGTTCATTCTCCGTGCTTACCACGACTTTGATTTTTTTTAAACTCGGGAGAGCTCTTGGAATTACCTCATACCGTGGGACAGGGCTTTAAATTTGCAGATGACACTAAAATCGGTCATCGACAGTGAAAATGGCAATCAAAATTACAGCAAGATCTTGATTAGCTGAGCAAGTGGGTTGAGTAATGACTAATGTAGATAAGTATAAGGTATTGCATTTTGGAAAGTTAAACCTGGGCAGAACCTTCAGTGAATGGTAGATTGTGTACTACACGACTCAGGTAAAGAAATTGCTTCTAAATTTCCTTCATGGTGCCTTCAAACAATGAAACTTTTTATATATAAATAAAAATACCAGCAATACAAGGTTGCACATGTACACCTTTATTGATATGTTACACTACAATGACAATGATCCATGTCAAATACTGCATTGTAAATGTTAAAAAAAAGTATAGACATTCCTATTTTCAAAAGTCAAATAAATCTTAGAATACTTGATAATAAATAAAAATTACATTGAACTAAACATTTAAGGCATCATCTAATTGCAAAATAAGTTGAATGCAAATTGCAATGATGAGCTTTCAAAAAGAGCTTGGAAAGCCAAAACCAAATGTCCTTTCCAAACAAGTTATTCTGAAGCAAATGTAAACAGATAATGGCCACAATATGTGGGATTTACAGCTTCCACTTGCGATGCTTCAATTAACATTAAACCACATGTCTTTAAACAATGTGTAGTGCAGGGCTATTCAGTCTTGAAAGTCTTTTAAAACTATGGTTATTTAATGTAACAAAGCATTGGACTTGAGTTTAATTCCCACCCATTTTGGAAACCAGAATTTTTTTAGTCATGGCTAGATATCTGGTGGGATGAGACAGGAAATCAATTATATCACAATCAAACACAGGAAGAACAAAATCACACTGCTAATAACAAACACAGACTAATCTTAGCGACATTCTTCAAAATAATATTTTTATATAGACTGCAAATTCAGGAAAATATCTTCTCACAAACTTCCTGTTCAGTCAAAATGTGAGCAATAAAATGTCGCATTTATTTCTATCACATAAGGTGCCAGACAAATAACGGATCAAAAATCTCAGGCTAGTTTACTTGCTCAAATACTGCTCAACTTTGCAAAGCACCATTTGGCCTTTCAAATTGTTGCTTCTTTAAGAATTAATATCAGATAATTTGTTGCCATTTTTAAGAAACAAATAAATACAGACACACAACTTTGGCTGTGCTGCGCCACATTTCTGCCTAATGTTGAATAAAGAGTTTTTGTTTAAACATACACACACACACACACATATATATATAAACACACGCACACACACTCATATATATATATATATAACAAACAATTGAAAATCTGAAATAAACAGAACACCGGTGACACAGAATATTCATCAATTGCTGAAAAGGGAATGGACAGATTGAAAGGCAAATATTGAGACCTCAACAATACCACAGCCCCCCCCCCCCCCCCCCCCCCCCCCCCTTTCACATGCTGAAGGATTGTTGGGTAACTGGAAACTTTAATTTTGGCACAATTAAATTGTCCATTAATTAAATGATATAACATAATTTCAAATTAAAATATCAAAGAGTATTAATTACAGCATGGAACATTATTGCACTTTGCTATGTTTAGTGGAGTTGTCTTACAACAGGTACAAAAAACCAATCATGGTCCTGCACACTAAAATCTGTGGAAGGTACACATTTCCCCTGTTAACCTGATTTAATTTTGCATATTCTTGCCTTTGGTAAATCTGGAAGTAGCATAGTTAACATTAGAGTCCAAAAACAAAATGATGATTTTAAATTTGGGAGTACATAGTTATACATTTTTAAATTGTGAATTTTATTTAAACCTGCACATATTTTCAATATTGTAGGAATTGCACACTTTTATTTTAAATAGATAAGTCTGTGGTTTGAAACAACTTAATTATTTCAAATTTCCCGTTGAATGTTCAACTTAATATTTTAAAGAAAAAAGGGTGGAAACATGCCTAATCCAGAAGACTGGGGGGGGGGGGGGGGGGAGAAAGGAGATTTCATAGGAGCATGAGGTGTAACCTATTTTATTTTACACATAGGGTGGGAGGTATATAGACCAAGCTGGCGGAGGTGGTGGTTAAGGCAAGTATTATCACAACATTAAATAAATATTTGCAGGTGCATGGATAGGATAGGTTTAGACGAATATGGACCAAACGCAGGCAGGTGGGACTAGTGTAGATCCATCTGTTGGTCATAAGGGAAGGTTAGGGAGATAAGGACATTTCCCATGCAGGCAGAGTAGCTGAAGGTGCTTTCACTGAGAAGTGGGCAAAGGGACAAAGGCGAAGGAACAAGGCATCAATTCGAGGGCAGAGAGGCCCCAAGGATATGACGTGCCTGGGAATAACTAAATCATAAAATGAGGATGAAACGGTATATTGGAGAACCCACATAAATCAGTGAATAGGGGATGGGAATGTGACCAAAACCTTTGACGGGGAAATGGACAATACACTTATTTGGGTAAATTAACCTTTTGGAGAGCATGAGAGACAGGAGAACACAGAATTGAACAGGGCTGGACGATGTATCGTTTTGATAGATCTCTTGGAGAATGTTGAAATTAGCACAGAAGATAACTATGAAATTATCCAAAGTACAGTTCAAATCTGGAATGATGGTTGAGTGGTAGCAACTTAATAAAGGACTGAAGTATAATGAGCACAAAACAATATAGAAAAGGAGTAAAGAAAGTAGATTTGGGACTGGAGCATAAAGTTTAAACATGCTGAAGAATAGATAAAGCATGAAACTATGTGAAGCAGTTATAGCGAAGACCAAGAGTGCTGGTATTAATAAGATGGTAATTTGTTGTCATTAATTCTGTATATCCAGCACATAGGAAGGATGCTTGAAAAGTGAAAGCTTTGCCAGAGGGGGAAAAAAGTAGGTTTCCATATATTAAAAAGTTTAGAAAGTGATGTGTTAGCATTATGAACTAGAATGCAGATAATATGACTAATTAATTTTAATGCACTATGTACAAAACGCTTGTTGTGGAAACAATGGGAAAGCAGATTCCAGAACAGGTTTTGAAAATTAAAGATATCTGAAATGCACATAAAAAATAATAAATATAAAAGGGCAACTAAATAATACTAATCAATACCTCGTTGATGTCTGTCACATGTATGGCTATAGTTCGCCTTACAGATGGAATATCACAAAGAGAATTATGGCAAAATTAAACTTATTTTCATACAAAGAATATTGAACTCAAAATGTTTCACTGCAGCATTGATAAGGATAATAGATAAGGAAATGAACATGCAGTTGAAAAGACAATGTAAAAATGGATGTATAAAAAGGGCAACAGGTCTGAAGCCAGGTTCCAACCTAAAACATAATCTGTCCATTCCCTCCACAGCCTGAACATCACAGTGATTTTCTCAAGATTTTAGCATCTGCAGTTCCTTGCATCTCTAACAGCACAAGTTTAGTGTTTTACAAACTTTAATTTTGCACAATAAGACTAATATTCCATTCTGTTGCAATTTTTTATGAATTTTAAGAGAAAAGGATAATCTGATAGGGAAAGCCTCTTAATTATAAAATATTAATCTGTTAATAACAAGGCTTGCATTTTCAGAATTTCTGTCATTTCAGATTTTCAATGTGCATTTATGTTTTGCAACAAAATAGAACATTTCTTAACGGTAAGATTAATTTGAAATGGTCAAATTTACATTGCAAAGATAAACAAAGTGCTCCTCAAATATTAATTGATATTTCAATAAGATCACAAGACTAAACAAAAATCCAACATATAGTGAACATTTATATATTAAAATGAGTGTGTGCAACAGGATCATATTTATTGGAATAAGGTGCTCTGTTAACCTGAAGCTTTAATGAAGAGCAGCAGCTGCCTGGAAGGCATAGATCAAATAATTTAGACAAATCTGTTTGCATGGAAATATTAGCGCAGAACACGTGCATACCAGAACATTTACAATACAACATTGTGATATTGAAACAATTAGCATAATTCATTTCTCAGAAATATCTTGAAAGGGGGAGGTGGGGTGAGGGAAAGACATTTATCAATAATCTCCATTTGATCCACTGGGACAACATCCAAAATATAGATAACTTCTCTAAACTGCCTAATAATTTGGACAAATTGTATTGGCTTACATATAATAAAACCTTAGTTCAAATGTATCAAAGTTTCTTTATTCTAGTGTTAACATCAACTCAGAATTTCTCTTTGCACTAGTATCTACCCAAGCTGGGCAGAGCACATTATTCCTCTAATTTTGGTCCAACTCAAAATACAGAGGCAATATGGATAAAATATATTAACGCTTAGTTTTTTTAAAGTACATATACATAAATATATTAAAGTGGTTAGCAACCATGAGCTTTAAGAAATACTTTAGACTAGGTTCACTGCTTAAATATGTCATTCCTTATTCTGATTGAAGTACCTGCACTGAAGAAATGTGAAATGTAAACTCTTGTAAAATGTAAAATTAGGAATCTTTACCTTTTATGCCATGGTTCATAAAACTTATACCAGAATAGCGCTAAAGTTTTAACAGCGGGGATGTATGATCATCTTGTCGGGACAGATTTTAATTTACTTTCATTGCAAACGTTTGGACTTGTTCAGGCTGGTCAAATAAAGTGGGTTGGTAAGGGAACATGTTAAATAAGTGAATATGACTTCTATCACCCAAACCACGTTGAAAGTCCACAAAGCTGCCACAAACCTACATCTGTGCACATCTCATTTTCAAGAGTAGACTGGGAACCTTCAAGTTATACATTTTTCCTCAATAGAGAATTACAGTCATAAAGCACAGGCCCTTTGTTTCAACTCATCCATCTTGAACATATTCTGCAATGATTAGAACCTAACCAGCCTAGTGCAAGCTTACTTTATCACTGAACTGTTGGTTATAAACAACCGGAATACAAGATCTAAACCAGATTCCAGGTAAATATTCCCAGAATTCTAAGAAATAAAAGCTTAAGTAACTGGCAAATAACTATAACCAACCATCCCTGTAATTTTTATTATCTTCTTACATGCAGAAATAAAAAAAAATACACCCCAGCATGATTTCCCTAATCCTGTATCTACACTGCCTTTTGCACCTTTACCCATTTTTCTTTATATTTACAAGTAAACCAGCAATAAATCATTCACTTAACAGATTTTATCACGACAATTTTAACTGAAAGGCTAAAACTTTTTTTTTAGTTTATTCAATTTTGGGATTTGGGCATTATTGACAAGCCATCATTTACTTCCCATTGCTACCTGCCTGTGAAAAAGTGTTGGGCCACCTTCATGAGCCACTGTAGCCCTTGTGGAGAAGGTAGTTTCACATGCTGCTAGATATGTTGTTCCAGGATTTAGACCTACTGATGAAACAACAGTGATACATTCCACCCCATCCCATTTCGAGTTAGAACGATATGTAATTAGGAGGTAAACATACACGTAGTGTTCCCATGCGCCTGAATATCTTGTCCTCAGAGGTCATGGCTTGGCAGGTGCTGTTACAACTTGTCACCTCTAAACAGCATTACGCACAACCACCTGCCTTCCACTCCAATATCCTGCTGACAAATCAAATATGTTCTATAACATTATATGTCCCCTGCACCTATAAAGTGTTTTGCATGTACCTTCCTTGCATGATATTTTTCTGTGAATGAGTGACCCACCAACAGAAATAAAATCTCCATTATTTCATTATATTGCGGAAAAAAAGGTTTAAAAACAAATATGATTTAATGTTTACAGTAGCAGTCAAAAAAATGAGTGCACCATAAAAATAAAAAAAATTCTGGTTTTACCCTTGAAAACCCGGGTAAAGCATTGTAAAATCTTCAACAAATGAGATCTATTGTTTTCGAATTCTGAATGTTAATGTAAAAGTCATAAACCTGAAATAGAGGCAATGTGATTGTTTAAAAAAAAGGTTGACCAGTTTTCAGTTCAATATCACTGGCTTCAAATAGAATGGTAAGCATGAAGTAATGCCCTTCAAATAACAAAGTTATTTTAGTAGACACAAGAACAGTTGGATTTTGCTTTCCATTCTTGACAGAGCTTTTAATCATGCTGCAGCATTGTTCCATTTCTTCCCTCCCCCCACCTTTGGCCTGAAGCAGGGACAAAACAAATATAATCTGGGTTACACGATACAATTACCGCCGAGCATTAGGATTAATTGTTACCTTCTATTACACACAAATTCAACACTGCATTCACATCCACTTATGAATGCCAAAATGATGGTCTGCTCTTTTTTGAAACACGGACACAAAGTGCATGTCCTACCATAGGAGGAAGCAATGGCTGTTATTTTTACGATTAAAGTGGAACGTGCCAGTCACATTATTGAACATTGCAGGTGGTGGAAGTGGCCTGGCAGCACATGCAGGTAGGGTTCACTGATTTGGGGGGAATAAGATCCAAGTCTTCATCATCCGGAATCTCATCTAACCGATACCCATCTTTTAGGAGTTGGATATTCAAGTCTTGGTTAATCTGCTGCAGAGACAAAAGAGTCATGAACTTGGTTGGGATTTTCTTGTGTATTCCGAAATACTATACCTTTTATGATATGTAACTAAACTAACAAACAATATGTACTAGAAAGCTATTTAGTTAAAACAAAAGGATTAATTTATTGTCTACTATGCAGCTAAGGTAGTGATATTGCATTCACAAATAAAATAAACAATGCTTAAAGTATCTTTTCTTCACATAGTGCCTAAACGTGGGAGAGCAATGAAGCTACATAATGAAGAGCAAATCAACAATCTGAAATTGATGCTATGTAAACATGACTGACAAATCAGAAATGTTGCATGTGAAGAAAGATTCCCATGAGAAAACATAAACCCAAACTGTTAAGAGAAACTCAGCGGGTCAGACAGTATCCATAGAAGGAAATGGACAGATTAGGACCTTTCTTTAGACTGATGACCCATTTCTTCTCTGTCCACTTCTTTCCAGGGTACTTAAGGAAGTGGCTCTAGAAATCGTGGATGCATTGGTGATCATTTTCCAATGTTCTATAGATTCAGGATCAGTTCCTGTGGATTGTAGGGTAGCTAACGATCTCACACTTTTTAAGAAAGGCGGGAGAGAGAAAACGGAATTATAAACCAGTTAGCCTAACATCGGTGGTGGGGAATATGCTGGAATCAATTATAAAAAATGAAATAGCAGCACATTTGGATAGCAGTAACAGGATCGGTCCGAGTCAGCATGGATTTACGAAGGGGAAATCATGCTTGACTAATCCTCTGGAATCTTTTGAGGATGTAACCAGGAAAATGGACAAGGGAGAGCCAGCGGATGTAGCGTACCCGGACTTTCAGAAAGCCTTTGATAAGGTCCCACGTAGGACAAAATTAGAGCACATGGTATTAGGGATAGGGTATTGACGTGGATAGAAAATTGGTTGGCAGACAGGAAACAATGAGTAGGGATTAACGGATCCCTTTCAGAATGTCAGGCAGTGACAAGTGGGGTACCGCAAGGCTCGGTGCTGGGACTGCAGCTATTTACAATATACAACAATGATTTAGACGAAGGGATTCAAAGTAACATTAGCAAATGTGCAGATGACACAAAGCTGGGTGGTAGTGTGAACTGTGAGGAAGATGCTAGGAGGATGCAGGTGACTTGGACAGGTTGGGTGAGTGGGCAGATGCATGGCAGATGCAGTTTAATGTGGATAAATGTGAGGTTATCCACTTTGGTGGCAAAAACAGGAATGCAGATTATTATCTGAATGGTATCAAGTTGGGAAAAGGGAAAGTACAAAGAGATATGGGGGTTCTTGTTCACCATTCACTGAAGGTAAGCATGCTAATACAGCAGGCAGTAAAGAAAGCTAATGGCATGTTGGCCTTCAGAACAAGAGGAGTTGAGAACAGAAGCAAAGAGGTCCTTCTGCAGATGTACAGGGCTCTACTAAGACCACACGTGCAGTATTGTGTGCAGTTGTGGTCTCCAAATGTGAGGAAGCACATTCTTGCTATTGAGGGAGTACAACGTAGGTTCACAAGGTTAATTCCCGGGATGGCGGGACTGTCATATGTTGATAGAATGGAGCGGCGGGGCATGTATACTCTGGAATTTAGAAGAATGAGAGGGGATCTTATTGAAACATATAAGATTATTAAGGGATTGGACACGCTAGACAGGAAACATGTCCCCGATGTTGGGGGAGTCCAGAACCGGAGGCCACAGTTTAAGAATAAGGGGTAGGCCATTAGGAACGGAGACGAAAAACTTTTTCACCCAGAGAGTTGTGAATCTGTGGAATTCTCTGCCTCAGAAGGCAGTGGAGGCCAATTCTCTGGAGAGAGTTAGATCTAAAAGAGTTAGATCTCTTAAAGTTAGCAGAGTCAGGGGATACGATGAGAAGGCAGGAATGGGGTACTGAATGTGGATGATCAGCCATGATCACAGTGAATGGCGGTGCTGGCTCGACGGGCCGAATGGCCTACTCCTGCACCTATGTCTATTGTATTTCTAAAGTAAACTAAACTAGTGGAAAATTTATTTTGGGAAAGGAACATTCTGTTTTTCAACGAAATAAATACCCAACACACTATTTCCTATTTGCAAAGGCTTTCTAACACTTCGCAACGTGGAAGGTGGAGCACTTCTGCATTTACATCTATGTCCTGGTGTCCCTGACAAATGGACTTCATGTTTTCATAGCCATTCTGAATATTATTTCTCAATTTTGAATGACCAGAGATTCTTTTGAATTTGTGTGAAACTTGCACTTTTCTTGAGGGGGCTTTGAGTGCATGATATTTCAGGAGTCCAGTATCAGACTTGCAAAAATTGTAGCTTGCCCCCCATCAGGGACAACTGTGTGCAAATAGACTCCGTGCTGTGGATAATGGCCTGGGAGACGATGCTGACATTGGTTCACATCATATCACTGGAAATGGTGGATTTTTCAGAGACCTCTTCAATGCCTTGTGGTACAGGCTGTAGAAGTCCAAAAGTTAGAAGCATATGAGAAAAGCAGGAATTACTGCTGCCCAATCAGCTTTGTGCTGTGTTTGAGGACACTTGCTGAAGACTATAGAAAATGTCATCATTGATGACTGTCGAGATATGGGACGCAGCCTATGTTTTCTAGTTTCTTCCTGGCTCCATATGTGCCTTCAGAGGCAGGTTCTAGACTAGGGCTTTATTATGTGTAGTAGAGAAGGGCGCAGCATAGTGATGCAGCGGTGGAGTTGCTGCATCGGTGGGTCTCCACCAACTTCTAAGTTAGGAATGCACAATATTGGCTTTCCCAGTGTCCCAAAAACTAAATTTAAAAAAAAAAACTGTGTTGAAGGTAAATGTTTACAATTTCAGAAATAAAACATTTGAAAAATGGTTTCTATTAACAATGCAACACAGCAGCAGAAACCCGGTGCTGTCTGTACGGAGTTTGTAAGTTCTCCCTGTGACTGGGTGGCAGTGTGAACTGTGAGGAGGATGCTATGAGAATGCAGGGTGACTTGGACAGGTTGGGGGAGTGGGCAGATGCATGGCAGATGAAGTTTAATGCAGATAAATATGAGGTTATCCACTTTGGCAGCAAAAACAGGAAGGCAGATTACTATCTAAATGGCGTCAAGTTGGGAAAAGGGGAAGTACAACGGGATCTGGGGGTCCTTGTACATCAGTCTATGAAAGTAAGTATGCAGGTACAGCAGGCAGTGAAGAAAGCGAATGGCATGTTGGCCTTTATAACAAGAGGAGTCGAATATAGGAGCAAAGAGGTCCTTCTGCAGTTGTACAGAGCACTAGTGAGACCACATCTGGAGTATTGTGTGCAGTTTTGGTCCCCTAATTTGAGGAAGGACATTCTTGCTATTGAGGGAGTGCAGCGTAGGTTTACAAGGTTAATTCCCGGGATGGCGGGACTGTCATATGCTGAGAGAATGGAGCAGCTGGGCTTGTACACTCTGGAGTTTAGAAGGATGAGAGGGCATCTCATTGAAACATATAAGATTGTTAAGGGCTTGGACATGCTAGAGGCAGGAAACATGTTCCCGATGTTGGGGGAGTCCAGAACCAGGGGCCACAGTTTAAGAATAAGGATTAAGCCATTTAGAACGGAGACGAGGAAACACTTTTTCTCACAGAGAGTGGTGATTCTGTGAAATTCTCTGCCTCAGAGGGCGGTGGAGGCAGGTTCTCTGGATGCTTTCAAGAGAGAGCTAGATAGGGCTCTTAAAAATAGCGGTCAGGGGATATGGGGAGAAGGCAGGAACGGGGTACTGATTGGGGATGATCAGCCATGATCACATTGAATGGCGGTGCTGGCTCAAAGGGCCAAATGGCCTGCTCCTGCACCTACTGTCTATTGTCTATTGACTGCGTGGTTTATCTTGGAAGTGCTGGTGCAGGATTACTAAAAGTTAATCTGCAAGTCGAATCGGTAAAAAAGAAAGCAAACGCAATGCTAGCATTTACTTCATGAGGGCTTGTATACAAAAGCAGGGATGTAATCCTGAGGCTCCATACGGCACTGGTCAGGCCGTGTTTGGAATATTGTGATCAATTTTGGGCACCATATCTGAGGGAGGATGTGCTGGCTTTGGAGAGGGTCCAGATAAGATTTACAAGAATAATCCCAGGAATGAGTAGGTTAACATATGATGAGCGTTTGACGGCATTGGGCCTGTACTCACTGGAGTTTAGAAGAATGGCGGGGGGGTCTCATTGAAATGTACAGAATAGTGAAAGGCTTGGATAGAGTGGATGTGGAGAGGATGTTTCCACTAGTGGGAGAGTTTAGGACTAGAGGTCATAGCCTCAGAATTAAAGGACTTTCAGGAAAGAGATGAGTTGGAATTTCTTTAGAAAAAGAGTGGTGAATCTGTGGAATTCTTTGTCACAGAAGGCTGTTGAGGCCAAGTCAGTGGATATATTTAAGGCAGAGATAGATAGATTATTGATTAGTACGGGTGTCAGATAGTTATGGGTAGAAGGTAGGAAAATGGGGTTAGGAGGAAGAGAAAGATCAGCCATGATTGAATGGCAAAGTAGACTTGATGGGCCGAATGGCCTAATTCTGCTCCTATCACTTAGGATCTCTGGGTGCTCTTGTTTCCTCCCACACACCAAAGACAACTGGTTTGTAGGTTAATTGACTTCGATAAATTTGTAAATTGTCCCTTATCTGTTGGATAGTGCCAGTATTGCTGGTAACTGCTGGCTGGCAGACTCGGTGGGCCGAAAATCCTGTTTCCGTGCTGTATCTCTAAAGTTTAAATCTAAAGCAGGTTTGTTTGAGCCTTTGCTTTGCAGAATTTCACAATTCAGTGAATGAGTTAACAAAGATTACAGCCTGTACAACAACGGAGATAGTCTCAAAGATTAAACTAGAAACACAAGGATGAAATTTAGCAGAATTTATTGGTAATTACTTTTGTTAACATTTACCTTTCAATGAAATGATCGGTCATTACAATAACTCACCTCAGCTGAAGAATAGCCTGACGAAGAATACCGTGACACATCAAAGTCATCATCACTGCAATTACATAGAAATAAGCAAATTTATGTTTTCAAAAATGTAATTATTTCCTAAATATATATTTTCGTTCAGCAGCTTATCTTTAAGGCAAATAGTTACACAGAGACCAGTTTGATTTTTAAAAGCAACATTACATAGACACATAGACAATAGGTGCAGGAGTATGCCATTCGGCCCTTGGAGCCAGCACCGCCAGTCAATGTGATCATGGCTGATCATCCACAATTAGTACTCCGTTCCTGCCTTCTCCCCATATCCCTTGATTCCGCTAGCCCCGAAGAGCGCGATCAAACTCTCTTTTGAATGCATCCAGTGAAACAGCCTCCACTGCCTTCTGAGGCAGAGAATTCCACAAATTCACAACTCTCTGGATGAAAACGTATTTCCTTATCTCAGTTCTAAATGGCCAACCCCTTATTCTTAAACTGTGGTCCCTGGTTCTGGACTCCCCCAATATCAGGAACACGTTTCCTACATCTAGCGTGTCCAATCCCGTAATAATTTTACATTACATAAAATAAATACAGACAAATACAGCTAGATGTCTTGAAATCTTAGCCAACAGTTTTATGAAGTTAAATTACTTTCATTAAAAAAACTGAATGCTATGTTCATTTTTATGTGGAAACATTTGAGACACTTCTTTTATTTTTATATTTATTTATTCTAAAAATAGCTTTTCAATTTAGAGCTTGCAAAGATTTTTAGAACAAAAAATTTAGCTATAGATATGAACATGACATTATTCAATTTAGTTTAGCGATACAGAGTGAGAATCGGCCCTTCAGCCCACCAAGTCCACGCTGACCAAAGATCAGCCATAAACTACACATTCGGGGCAATTTTACAGAATGCAACTAACATAGAAATCTGCACACCTTTGGAATGTAGGAGAAGACCTGAGCACCCAGAGAAAACCCAGCTGGCCAGAGGGAGAATATGCAAATTCCGTACAAAGCGCACCTGGAGTCAGGATGCAACCCGGGTCTCTGGTGCTGTAATCTCTACCGCTCTTCCCACTATGCCGTCCAAATTAATTAGCCATGATCTCAAAACCAAGGAGGACAAGCGGAGGGGGTTCTTGAGAGTAAAATGTAGGTACCTGAAGTCTTACACTACCCTGACTTTGAAATATAATCACTGGCCATGGCCACTGGGTCTAAATTCTGGAACTTCCTCTCCAACAGGATGGTGAAGGTACTTTCACCAGAAGAAATGCAGTGTTTCAAAGCAGCAGTTAGGAATGCAAAATATTGGCCTTCCCAGTGTCCCAAAAACTAAATTTAAAAAAATGTGTTGAAGGTAAATGTTTACAATTTCAGAAATAAACCATTTGAAAAATGGTTCCTATTAACAATGCAACACTTTGATAATGCGACCACTTGTACGAGGTAAGAAAAGGTAAAATACAGCCAGTTATATTGAAGGTGCTATAGATAACAATGACAAATGGCAATAATAGCAAACTTTTATGTTTGATCGAAATATATTTCCAATAATCAGTCTCTCTGAAGTTGAAACCAATTTATGATTCTTTAAAATAACTAATAAATCTATCCCTGGAATCAAGAAACTTGGCATAGTGGGAAATACCAGCATTGTGACAATGGCAGTGACCTTGGATGATGATTTTAAACTTATCAATGCTAAGTTGGAGGAAGTTGATTTGATGGATAGTTAACAGCTTCAGGTTCCTGGATGTGCATATCTTTGCAGTTCTGTCCTGGCCCCAGCAGATTGATGCACTCACCAATAAAGCTTATCTATGCTTTTATTTCCTTAGAAGACCGAGGAGATTTTGAATGTTGTTGAATACTCTATTGTACTTCTGCAGATATATTGTAGGGAGCATACTGATTGCATTACGACCTGGTTCGATAATTCGAACACTCAGGAATGGAGTCTGCAGAAAGTGCTGGACATTGCCTGGTCCATCATGGGTATTGACCTTCCCACCATCTAAGCGGTTTACAGGAAGCAATGCTTCAAAAAGGCAGCTAATATCAAAGACCCACACCACCCTGGCCACACTCTCACAACGTGACCACAAACCTGCTTCAAGAGCAATGTCTTCCCAACCATCATGCTCTTGGACCACACTGCACAACTGCAACCTTATCTCAGCAATGATCTACTATGGACTTTTGGAGCATTACAGATGATTTATTGTATTCTTGATATCTTGTTTATTATTTGTTGCATTATTGCTTAAAAGGCCCTGAAAAGCTGCAGCAAGCAAGAATTTTTTTGTTCTGTTCCCAGAATATGATACATTTGATCTCGAGGTTATAGTTTATTCAACACTAGATGTCAGATGAACACAGGCAACAAAAGGAATGAGGGATGTGATGGAGCGCAGTACTGGGCATTAGTAGCTCAGTTGGAATCTTGAGGCAGGGTCTCAACTTGAAACATCATCTATCCCTTTGCCTCTCCAAATGCTGCTCGACCCACTGACTTCCTCCAGCAGTTTGTTTTTTTACACCAGATTCCAGCAACCACAGTCCAATTAACGACAATAATAACAATGATGTTTTCTATTAAAATCTAATTTTAGCAAATGATCAAAAAATAGTGAATACAACATACCTATCGGTGTCCAGAGCAACCAAAGGCTTTTCATCCGGGCTTTGATCTAGGGAGGAATATCCTTTATTTGGTACAACCAACCTGCCAAAAATTACCACAGATTAGTTATTATAAACCTTTTTTTTTAAATATATATAACTGCAAAGGATTCCACATTGTTAACATGTCATCTAAAGTCCGGTATTCATGTAGCTGTTTTCAGCTCTTTCTGATTAATGCAAAACCATTCAATTTTAAATAAATATTTTGGTATTACTTGAAATTTATTTAATTTGCAGAACTATAGAAAAGAACACTTGGACCATATCTTCAAATGTTGAGAAAGATCCATGCAGCTATCCAAACTTCCAATACTTAGTCTTTAACTCAGCCAGCCTTGGCTCTTAAGTCCACAACCAAGAATTGTTTAAATGTGATGATTGTATCTGCCTTTCCTACCCTACCTGGGAACGAGTTACAGATTGCAAAATACCTTCAGGGTGAACAACATTTTTTTGTCATTTCCTCTTGAATCCTTCTATCATTTTAGAATTATACACACTGCTCTTTGATTCTTCTGCTAATGGAATCTGGTCATAGGGTCAAAAGGTCATAAGTGATAGGAGCTGAATTAGGCCATTCGGCCCATCGTCTACTCTGCCATTCAATCATGGCTGATCTATCTCTCCCTCCTAACCCCATTCTCCTGCCTTCTCCCTATAAACCCTGACACCCGTACTAATCAAGAATCTATCTATCTTTGCCTTAATAAGATCCATTGATTTGGCCTCCACAGCCTTCTGTGGCAAAGAATTCCACAGATTCGCCTAAAGAAATTCCTCCTCATCTCCTTCCAAAAGGAACATCCTTTAATTCTAAGGCTCTGACCTCTGATCCTAGACTCTCCCACTAGTGGAAACATCCGCTCCACATCTACTCTATCCAACCCTTTCACTATTCAGTAAGATTCAATGAGGGTTCCCCCTCATCCTTCTAAATGCCAATGAGTACAGGTCCAGTCAAACGCTCATCATATGTTAACCCACTCATTCCTGGAATCATTCTTGTAACCCTCTTCTGGACCCTCTCTGGAGTCAGCAGATCTCATCTTGGCTCCTCAATTTTATGCATTTCAATTAAATTTTGGCAACATCTTTGTAAGTGCAAACACATATTTTCTTTGTTACAATGATCAAAACTGTTAGTGATACTTAAGCTGTGATTGAACTACTTTGTAGAAATCCTGGCATTAAACCCCTGCTCTCATATTCTGTGATGGGCTACAAAGGGAAAGCATTCAGAATGCTTTTTATTATTCTTATTCTCCTGCCCTTCTCCTTTAAGAATCTGTGGATGTTATTCCAAGTTTCTTTTGTTCCTTCACACTCTTGACTGCACACTTATTTGGCTTATCACACCTCCCCAAAGGTATGGTCTTCAAGTAATTATAAAAGGTCTGAGGAATTTTCATTGATTTTACTAGTCTGCATGTCTTCACGCCTCCGTTGCCTTCCGAGTTTCCTTTTTAATTTCAATCGTATACTTTTAAAGGCTTTCTGCTGCATTATAATCTTAGTATCACAAATAAACTTCCCCTTTACATCTTGTCATCCAAGGTGCTCGAGATTTGGCAATCCCTTTTCTTTGTGGGACTGTCCTTAATAGCGCTTTGTAGCTATTAACAAGCTAATTTTTCTGAACTATTTTAGCCTGGTAAAATTGTCCTTACCCCAATTCAGAACCATTACTCCTAATTTATCGTTCTCTGCAACTATTTTTCTGTAACTGGTTGCATTATGGCCTGGTTTGGTAACTCGAATGCCCGGGAATGAAGGAGTTTACAAAAGATGTGGTGGACACCGCTCGGTCCATCATAGGTATTGACCTCCCCACCATTGAAGGGGAGTGTATCAAAGATGTTGCCTCAAAATGGCAGCCAGCAAAGACCATACCATCCTGGTCACATTCTCATTTCTCTCCTACCATCAGTAATGTATAGGAGTCTGAAAACTGTGACCACTGGTTTCAAGAATAGCTTCATTCCAACAACCATCAGGCTCTTGAACACTACATAACACTAACCAATGAACTCTGGACAGTCATGCATTGCCTTTGTTTTCTTTTAAACACGAGTATTGGGGTTATAAATTGATTTAATTTTTGTTTTGTTGTATATTTATTGTGTTGCAGATCTGTTATGCTGCTGCAAATAAGAAGTTAATCGTTCCTTGTTCGTACATAGGACAAATACTCGTCTCTTAACTATATTGTAAATCTAATCGAATAATAAACACTATCACAAAATTGTTCTCCAATGACAGCTTCATTTTCTAAAATGTGTGTAAATACTTTTCACCCATGTTATTACATGGAGTATAAATGGGCCCAATCATTACCGCATTAATTGTATTATGTGAAAGTTACTGGTTGAGGCATAAAACAAGATTTCACTGTTACTTTGGTTTTGATGAAAATGACAGGGAAAGCAAAGGACAAAGGTCACAATTTTATTATCCTTGTACAATTGTGCAGTACAAATATTTAGAAATGCAAGGAACTAATGTAATTTGTGATTTTTCATGAACAATCACTCAGGGAGAATCTTAATCTTTGGTATTGCAATCATAATGCCGCACAACAATAACTTAATTCCCACAAACACCAATGTCTGTTGATGTACTAACGTGTGATAATATTTAGCCTAGACGGTGTGACCAAGCTTCAAGCTTTAACCAATTTATGCAATGTTCTTCAATAAAGATTAGGTGTGATGAAAAATAAAGTTAGAGATTACTGTTTAACAACTGAAGGGGAAGGGGTGGTACAAATACAATTTTGAGTTTGCACTTGGTATGAACAACTGAAGACTAAAAAATGATTGAGAAATCTGATACAAAACTGAAAAATGTGACATGTAGTTACGATTTGATAAAGGACCTCGAGGTTAATTCAGATTCAGATTCAACTCAACTTTAATTGTCAGTGTACAGTACAGAGACAACGAAATGCAGTTAGCATCTCCCTGGAGAGCGACATAGAAAATGATTTCAATAAATAAATCTATTTACATGCATACAGTCATAGTGTTTTTCCTGTGGGAGGAGTGTCCGGGGGGGGGGGGGGTGATTGGCAGTCACCGAGGTACAGTGTTGAGTAGTGTGACAGCTGCAGGGAAGAAGCTGTTCCTGGACCTGCTGGTCCGGCAACGGAGAGACCTGTAGCGCCTCCCGGATGGTAGGAGGGTAAACAGTCCATGGTTGGGGTGAGAGCAGTCCTTGGCGATGCTGAGCGCCCTTCGCAGACAACGCTTGCTTTGGACAGACTCAATGGAGGGGAGCGAGGAACCGGTGATGCGTTGGGCAATTTTCACCATCCTCTGCAGTGCTTTCCGGTCGGAGACAGAGCAGTTGCCATACCATACTGTGATACAGTTGGTAAGGATGCTCTCGATGGTGCAGCGGTAGAAGTTCACCAGAATCTGAGGAGACAGATGGACCTTCTTCAGTCTCCTCAGGAAGAAGAGACGCTGGTGAACCTTCTTGACCAGAGTTGAGGTATTGTGGGTCCAAGAGAGGTCATCGGAGATGTTGACCCCCAGGAACCTGAAGCTGGAAACACGTTCCACCTCCGTCCTGTTGATGTGGATGGGGGTGTGCGTGCCGCCCCTAGACTTCCTGAAGTCTACAATGAGCTCCTTGCTCTTCTTGGAGTTAAGGACCAGGTTGTTGTCAGCGCACCATGCTGCTAGGAGCTGGACCTCCTCCCTACAGGCTGACTCATCGTTGTTGCCGATGAGGCCAATCACCGTTGTATCATCTGCATACTTGATGATGGTGTTAGTACCATGTACAGGTGTGCAGTCGTAGGTGAAGAGGGAGTAGAGGAGGGGGCTCAGCACAGAGCCCTGTGGAACGCCGGTGTTCAGGGTGAGGGTTGAAGAGGTGTGCTTGTCTAACCTAACAGACTGGGGTCTGTTGGTTAGAAAGTCCAGTATCCAGTTGCAGAGGGAGGGGTCGATGCCCAGGTTACCGAGTTTGGTGATCAGTTTAGAGGGTATAATGGTGTTGAATGCTGAGCTGTAATCGATGAACAGCATTCTTACGTAAGTGTCTCTGTTGTCGAGGTGGGAGAGGGCGGAGTGAAGTGCCGTTGAGATGGCATCCTCCATACTCCTGTTCCTGCGGTAGGCAAACTGATAGGGGTCCATTGAGCCATTAGGAAGTAGTGACCATAACATGGTCAGGTTTAATTGGAGAGGGAGAAGTGTAGATCGGAGGTGTCAGTGTTAAAGTTGAATAAAAGGGACTATGGGGCCATAAGGGAGGAGCTGGCTAAAGTTGACTGGAAAGATACACTAGCAGGGATGACAGTGGACCAAAAATGGCAGGTATTTCTAGGAATAATACAGAAGGTGCAGGATCAGTTCATTCCTAGGAGGAAGAAAGATTCCAAGGGGAGTAAGGGGTGACCGTGGCTGACAAGGGACGTCAGGGACAGTATAAAAATAAAAGAGAAGTACAACGTAGCAAAGATGAGCGGGAAGCAAGAGGATTAGGTAATGTTTAAAGAGCAACAGAAGATAACTAAAAAGACAATACGGGGAGAAAAGATGAGGTACAAAGGTAAGCTAGCCAAGAATATAAAGCAGGATTGTAAAAGCTTCTTTAGGTATGTGAAGAGAAAAAAAAATAGTTAAGACCAAAGTTGGACCTTTGAAGACTGAAAAAAGTGAATTTATTATGGGGAACAAGGAAATGGCAGATGAGTTGAACAAGAACATTGGATCCATCTTCACAAAGGAGGATACAAACAATCTTCCTGATATAGTAGTGGCCAGAGGTTCTGGTGTGGAACTGAAGGAAATCCACATTAGGCAGGAAATGGTGTTGGGTAGACTGATGGGAATGAAGGCTGATAAATCCCCAGGGCCTGATAGTCTGCATCCCAGGGTACTTAAGGAAGTGGCTCTAGAAATTGTGGATACATTGGTGATAATTTTCCAATGTTCTATAGACTCAGGATCAGTTCCTGTGGATTGGAGGGTAGCTAATGTTTAAAGAAAGGCGGGAGAGAGAAAACAGGGAATTATAGACCAGTTAGCCTGACATCGGTGCTGGAGTCAATTATAAAAGATGAAATAGCCGCACATTTGGAGAGCAGTAACGGGATCGGTCCGAGTCAGCATGGATTTATGAAGGGGAAATCATGCTTGACTAATCTTCTGGAATTTTTCAAAGATGGACAATGGACAAGGGAGAGCCAGTGGATGTAGTGTACCTGCACTTTCAGAAAGTATTTGATAAGGTCCCACGTAGGTGATTAGTTGGCAAAATTAGGGCACATGGTATTGGGGGTGGAGTGCTGACATGGATAGAAAATTGGTTGGCAGACAGGAAACAGAGAATGGGGATTAACGGGTCACTTTCAGAATGACAGGCAGTGACTAGTGGGGTATCGCAAGGCTCGGTGCTGGGACCGTAGCTATTTACAATATACATCAATGATTTGGATGAAGGGATTCAAAGTAAATTTGCAGATGACACAAAGCTGGGTGGCAGTGTGAACTGTGAGGAGGATGCTATGATAATTCAGGGTGACTTGAACAAGTTGGGGGAGTGGGAGGATGCATGGCAGATGACGTTTAATGTGGAGAAATGTGAGGTTATCCACTTTGGTAGCAAAAACAGGAAGGCAGATTACTATCTAAATGGTGTCAAGTTGGGAAAAGGGGAAGTACAGCGGTATCTGGGGGTCCTTGTTCATCAGTCTGTGAAAGTAAGCATGCAGGTACAGCAGGCAGTGAAGAAAGCGAATGGCATGTTGGCCTTTATAACAAGAGGAGTCGAGTATAAGAGCAAAGAGGTCCTTCTGCAGTTGTACAGAGCTCTAGTGAGACCACACCTGGAATATTGTGTGCAGTTTTGGTCCCCTAATTTTAGGAAGGACATTCTTGCTATTGAGGGAGTGCAGCGTAGGTTTACAAGGTTAATTCCTGGGATGGCAGGACAGTTATATGTTAAGAGAATGAAGCAGCTGGGCTTGGAATTTAGAAGGATGAGAGGATATCTTCTTGAAACATATAAGATTGTTAAGGGTTTGGACACGCTGGAGGCAGGAAACATGTTCCCGATATTGGGGGAGTCCAGAACCAGGGGCCACAGTTTATGAATAAGGGGTAAGCCGTTTAGAACGGAGACGAGGAAACACTTTTTCTTACAGAGAGTTGTGAGTCTGTGGAATTCTCCACCTCAGAGGGCGGTGGAGGCAGGTTCTCTGGATGCTTTCAAGAGAGAGCTGGATAGGGCTCTTAAAGATAGCGGAGTCAGGGGATATGGGGAAAAGGTAGCAACGGGGTACTGATTGGGGATGATCAGCCATGATCACATTGAATGGCGGTGCTGGCTCGCAAGGCCGAATGGCCTACTCCTGCACCTATTGTCTATCGTCTATTGTTTTGGAAACATTAAGTATATGCATGTATAGGCTTATGGGGAAGGGGAAGACAATGGGGTTCCGGCGTGGTGGGACCGCTGTGAGAGCCGTGGGAGAACAAAGGGGGACCTGGTGTGGGGGAGGGTGTTTGGGGGGGGCCTCTAGTTTAGAATCCTCTGACCAGGGAATAAAGGGCCTGTCCCACGAGCATGCGACTCCATGCGGCAAGCGTGACCTAAAGGGCCTGTCGCACGAGCATGCGACTCAATGCAGCAAGCGCGAACTAACGTGGTTGCTTGAGCCATATGGCCTTGCGGGGCCGGTCCCACTTCGATCGCCGGAGCCGTATGGAGTTGTGCGGAGCTGGTCCCGATATCGCGCGGGGCTCCGAAAAACTGACTGTGTTCAAAAACTCCTTGCGGCAACGGCCTGCTGGCCCACAGCCGCCTCGACGCTGAACGTCAAGCGCGAATTTCCTGCGGACTTCGCTCGAACTTCATGTCACTCACTCGACCTCAGCGCGGCCCCCGCTTCTGGTTTGGTCGCGCTTGCCGCATGCAGTCGCATGCTCATGGGACAGGCCCTTTAGGTCGCGCTTGCCGCATGGAGTCGCATGCTCGTGGGACAGGCCCTTAAGTCTGTGTTTGTTTGTTCATTTGTTCCGGTGAAGGTGCTGTGCACACGGCAGCCAGTCAACAGTCGCTTGTCTTTTTCTTTTTGGTTTCACTTTTAATTTCAAGTTTTTGTGTACCTTGTGTGTTATGACTGTGGGCAAACCAATTTCCCTCCGGGGATGAATAAAGTTATCATATATGTTTGAGTTTGTTTTATGGATTTATATTTCTACATTTATTGTAACTACTGAATGATTTCGCTAGACAAACAAAATAAAACATTTTTGTTTTCATTTTGAGAAATGAGTTGTGGTGAATTTGCAGAAACAGCTGTGGAAAGTAGGGAAAGCCTCAAATAAACGTATTCCTTCTGAACCAAAATCAAATATTCTCAGAGGGTGGAATATTCTCTGGAATATTATCTGCTAGAGGGTTCAGAAGGGTAGACCATGGCAGATCAAGTCAAGTCAAGTCAAGTCAAGTCAAGTTTATTCGTCACATACACATACGAGATGTGCAGTGAAATGAAAGTGGCAATGCTCGCGGACTTTGTGCAAAAAGACAAACAAACAAACAACCAAACAAACTATAAACACAATCATAAACACACACATATTCTTTTACATATTAAATATTGGAAGGAAAAACGTTCAGTAAAGTTAGTCCCTGGTGAGATGGGAGCTTACATTCCGAATGGCCTCTGGGAAGAAACTCCTTCTCAACCTCTCCGTTCTCGCTGCATGGCAACGGAGGCGTTTGCCTGACCGTAGCAGCTGGAACAGTCCGTTGCATGGGTGGAAGGGGTCTCCCATGATTTTATTTGCTCTGGAGTTGCACCTCCTGTTGTATAGTTCCTGCAGGGGGGCGAGAGAAGTTCCCATAGTGCGTTCGGCCGAACGCACTACTCTCTGCAGAGCCTTCTTGTCCTTGGCAGAGCAATTCCCAAACCAGGTGGTAATATTTCCGGACAAGATGTTTTCCACAGCCGCTGAGTAGAAGCACTCGAGGATCCTCGGAGACACTCTGAATTGCCTGAGGTGGTAAAGGCGCTGCCTTGCCTTACTCACGAGTGCTGCGGCGTGTGATGTCCATGTCATATCCTCAGAGATGTGGACTCCCAGATATTTAAAACAGCTCACCCTATCCACAGTATCCCCATTTATCCTCAATGGAGTGTACGTGCTCGGATGATGTGCCCTCCTAAATTCCACGATCAGCTCCTTAGTTTTTTTGATGTTCAAGAGGAGGCTGTTGTCCTGGCACCAGAGTGCTAGATCAGCCACCTCCTCCCGGTAGGCCTTCTCATCGTTGTCTGAGATCAGGCCCACCACCACAGTGTCATCAGCAAACTTAATTATTGAGTTGGAGCTGAACCTAGCCACACAGTCATGTGTGTACAGGGAGTACAATAGGGGGCTGAGGACGCAACCCTGGGGCGATCCTGTGCTCAGGGTGAGGGACTTTGATGTATTCCCTCCCATCTTGACTACCTGGGGCCTGGCGGTGAGAAAGTCCAGGGCCCAGGCACACAGGGGGGTGTTGAGCCCTAATTCCAGTAGCTTCCCGGCCAGTCTGGTGGGGACTATCGTGTTGAAGGCTGAACTGAAGTCTATGAACAGCATCCTCATGTAGCCCCCCTTCTGGCTGTCAAGATGAGAGAGAGCGGTGTGCAAAACCTGGGAGACCGCATCGTCCGTGGATCTGTTCGGACGGTATGCGAACTGCAACGGGCCCATGTTGCGATGGATAGTTCAACAGATAAACTTTTGAAAGTTTGGAAAATTGAGGCCCATGGTACAGAAGAGGATGCTCTTCCAACCTAGAATCCTTCTTTATAAACTGCAAACTCTTCTACTCACAGAGGGAATTTAACTATTTTATTCTCGCTGGAGTTTACACCCCCCCCCCCCCCCCCATACCTGCGTACGTGAGGCTCAAACGCAAGTCGCTGACCAGGTAATGAGGGTAGAGAGTGACTTCATGGATTCCATGGTCAACGTTTTGGGGGACTTTAACAAAACTAACCTTAGTCGAGACCTTCAAAGTACAGACTTCCTGTTACCTGCCCCACCAGAGGGGAGGGAGCACTTGACCACTGTTACACTTTAATCAAGAACGTATATCGCTCTGTTCCCCGGGCGGACCTAGGTCTCTCTGATCAATGTTTAGTTCACTTTATTCAGAAGGTTTCTACAGACAGAAACTAAAATCTGCTAAGCCTGTGGTCAGAACAACGAAACGGTGGACAAGCGAGGGCATTGAAAACCTACAGTCCTGCTTTGACTGCACTGAGTGGAATGTGTTCAGAGAAGCAACCACAAGCCTCGATGTGTATATAGACACTGTATCATCACATGTCAGCTTTTTGTGAGGACAATTGCATTCCAACTAGGACCTGGACCTGATTAAACAACAACAAGCCCTGGTTTACAGCAGAAATCAGACACCTCCACCAGTCGAAAGAGGAGGCCTACAGGAGCAGGGATGCAGTACTGTACAGGTAGGCAAAGTACAAGCTGAGAAGAAGAATCAGAGCTGCCAAGGAAAGGTACTCTGAGAAGTTGAGGAGCAAGTTCTCAGCTAGTGACTCTTCTTCAATTTGGAAGGGCTTGCAAGAAATCACCAGCTACAAGAGGAAAGCCCCCCACTCTTTGGACAATCATCAGCTGATCAACGACCTGAACGAGTTCTACTGTAGGTTCGATAATCAGAAACTTGACCCCGTGACCTCCCCTCCCCAACCAACACTTCACACCTATTCACAGCCTGACTCCAGTCAGCAAAGACTAGACCCTTCCCCATGCACTCCTCCCCAACTACCACTCCACACCTACTTAAAGCATGAATCCAGTCTGAAAAGACTGGACCCTTTCCCACCCATCCCTCTCCAATCACCACTTAACACCAACTTATAAGCTTGACTGCAAAAGACTGGTACTCGTCCACTACTCACCGTGCTGCCCAACATCAATCTGGCTACTTCTCCATCACCAACAATAGAAATTGAGGAGGTGGAGAAGCTGTTCAGAAGTCAGAAGCCAGAAATCTCCAGAACTGGACAATGTTTCCCCCTCTACTCTCAAGCTCTGTGCCGAACAACTGGCACCGGTCGACACAGACATTTTCAACCAATCCCTGCAAACCTGTACTGTCCCTGCCTGCTTCAAAGCCTCCACTATTGTCCCTGTACCCAAAAAGGCAAGGATTACTGGTCTTAATGACTACAGGCCTGTTGCACTGACATCTATAGTCAAGAAGACCCTTGAAAGGCTTGTGCTGACCAAGCTGAAAAATATCACGAGCTGGACCCTCTGCAGTTTGCATATCGGACCAATAGATCTGTGGATGAATCAGTCAACCTGGGCCTGCACTTCAACCTCCAGCACCTAGAACACCAGGGGACCTATGCGAGGATTTCGTTTGTTGATTTTAGCTCTGCATTCAACACCATTGTGCCAGAGCTACTACACTCCAAACTCTCCAAGTTGACCGTGCCTGAACCCATCTGTCAGCGGATCACCACCGTCCTGACAGACAGGAAGCAGCATGTGAGGCTGGGAAAGCACATCTCGGACCCGCAGACCTTCAGCATAGGAGCACCGCAAGGCTGTGTGCACTCCCCTCTCCCCTGTTCTCTCTACACCAATGACTGTACCTCCACTGACTTCTCTGTCAAGCTTCTCAAGTTTGCGGACGACACAACCCCGATTGGACTGATCCAGGATGTGGAGGAATACAGACAGGAAGTGACACAGCTGGCATCCTGGTGCCATCGAAACAACCTGGAGCTCAATGCTCTTAAGACAGTGGAATTGATTGTGAACTTTAGGAGAGCTGCCCCTCCCCTCACCCCACTCACCATCAACAACATCAAAGTCACATCTGTGGAGTCTTTTAAGTTCCTGGGAACCATCATGTCCAAGGACCTTAAATGGGGGGCCACCATTGACTCCACAGTCAAAAAGGCACAAATGAGGATGTACTTCCTGTGGCAGTTGAGGAAACACAATCTGCCACAGGCAATGATGGTCCAATTCTATATGTCCATTGTAGAGTCTGGCCTCACCTTCTCCATCATGGTCTGGTTTGGCTCAGCCACCAAGCACGACACCCTGAGGCTGCAGCGAATTGTCCGATCAGCTGATAAGGTTGTTGGCTGCAACCTTCCCTCCACTGACGAACTGTACACTGCAAGGGCCAGGAAGGGAGCGGGTAAGATCATCTCTGACCCCTCTCACCCTGGCCATAAACTCTTTGAGTCACTTCCCTCTGGAATGTGACTCAGGACTGTCAAAGCTGCACAGCCAGACATAAATATAGCTTTTTTTCCACGAGCAGTAGCTCTATTCAATAACCAAAACTCTGTAGCCTCCTTTTGCTCTGGTATTTTATTTAATTTACATGTTTAATCGATAATGTTTTATTATTAACATTTAATGTTTTATGAGTCATTCTTATTTGTCATTGTATGTCATGTTGTCACTTGCGAGCGGAGCACCAAGGCAAATTCCTATTATGTGAACATACTTGGCCAATAAAATTAATTCATTCATACATAAACTTGTTCATTCATTAATTTCAACCTGGGCCATGAGCACACAGAATGGCAGGGTAGGTTTGAGACAGAGTCCTGATCCTTATTTATTACGCTCTCTTGCTCCGCACATTACCAAAATCTGCTCAAAAAGCCTTACTTGCATATGAAAATACCATATCTCAACTTATTACAATACTTTAAAAACACGGACGATTCTACATTGAAATATTCCTAAAGTTCTCAACATTACATTAACATATCATACACACCTTGTCCGTGCCATTACATTATTCTTTTTTGGTTGCTGGTTGACAGGACTTCCGACATTGCCATTCTTTAATGACCCCTTCCTGGCCAGCTCTCTTTGTTTCTCTATAAATGGACAAAGCAAACACATTTTTTTGAAAGGCACCACCAATAATACACATTCCTGAATTGATGATTCCTGAATTGGTTTTCCAGAATTCCTGATGGTTGTGTAGTAAAAGTCCAATAATCCATTGGCCAACTGCTTGAAAGTCCCAAAGGTTCAGCAACCGACTCACACAAACCCATATTCCCAAGCTCCCTTGAAATCTACCAAGTTTGCTGGAAAATTAATCATACTAATATGTGCCATCTGAAGAAAATGAATTTTATATAGGCATATAGCAGTATTGATTGGAATAACAGCCAAAAGTCAGGTAAATATGCCAGTCCGCACCATCAGAGACCTAAGTGTACCTTATTAACAGCATTATTCTAATACCAAGTGAATTAAGAGAAAGCATGTCTTTCTACAATGTGCTCTGACCCCATGGGGAAGTGACTGGAAGAAGCTTTACCCTTTCAAAATATAAATACAAAGCTGTTCTGTCAATCACTTACATTTAAACATACACACACGGATGTTTTTGGGTAGAAATGCTCTCGCCTTCCTTTTCCCACTCCTCCTTCGTCCTTTTATCTCTCCTAGTGGCACCCCACCACTCCTACCCCCTCCCTTCCTCTCACAAAGTATCAGTCTATCTGCAGGAAGTACATCCTCTGTTATACCTTTTTGACTGTGGAGTCAATGGTGGCCCCCCATTTTATTGCTGCCACAACTGCCCCCTCCAGCCTCTCTAGTCCTCATAATCTCACTTATTTACCAGCCCCAACAAACATCCTGTACATGTCCTTGCTTTCTCCCTCCTTCCCCTCCCCCTTCCCAGCTCTACCACATAGCCAACTGTCTCCGCCTCTTCCTTTCATCCCCCCGCCATCAGTCTGAAGAAGGGTCTCGACCCGAAACGTCGCCTGCTCCTTTTCTCCATAGATGCTGCCTCACCCGCTGAGTTTCTCCAGCATTTTTTGTCTACATGATACGTTATCATATTCCAGTCAGGGTATAAAGTGATGATAGCAATAGTCCTGATTGGTCAGTTGGGTGAAAGCCAATGGACAAAAGGCAGGCAGGCAAGTGGCAAAAGAATGACATGAGGAGTGACACCGGGGAGTGGACTAAAGTCCTTTGCTTATCCATTGAGCTGGTGTAAGCTCAATGGGCTGAATGGCCTCCATCTGTAGCTTAACCAAGGCATAAGGGGAGAAATCAGGAACAGGGTACTGATTTTGGATGATCAGCCGTGATCATATTGAATGGCGGTGCTGGCTTGAAGGGCCGAATGGCCTATTCCTGCATCTATTTTCTATGTTTCTATGTTTCTAACTCAGAGTCATGCAGGTCCTTCTGCCCAACTTGCCCATGCCGAACAACATGCCCCACCTCCCCTCGTCCCACCTGCCTGCACTTGGCCGAGAACCCTCTAAACCGATCCTATCCATGCAACTGTCCAAATGTCTCTTAAATGTTATGATAGTCCCTGCCTCAACAATCTCCTCTGGCAACTCGTTCCATATACCCACAACTCTGTAAAAAAAGGACCCCTCTGGTCATGTTAAATTCCCCCCACTCCTCACCTTAAACCTATGTTCCATAATTCTTGATCCCCCTTTTCAGGGAAAAAACTCTGTGCATTTACCTATTAACTACTGTGAAACTGAATCATGGTTAATTCAAATAACTGAACTGAGCAAACATATAATAGCTCTGGTGGGAAGCGGGGGGGAGAATCAATGCTCGACATAAAAACTAAATGGGAAGCAGAATTAAAAAGTCAAATAACAGAAGGAGAATGGTATCAAATGTGTGAAACACAATGTACATCCACAAGCTCACTAGTATAGAGAGAATTTTGCTGGAAGAATCTAACTCGCTTTTTTATAACACCCAAAATAAAAAGCAGACAACTTGCTGCCAACAACACTGTTGGAGGCTGTGTGGGAGTACGGAGGCAGACCACTCGCATATTTTCTGGAACTGTGTAAAGATAAGGCCATATTGGGAAAATGTTAATGCAGTTGTTAAAAATATCTTGGGTTATAAAATCCCAAATCAATCAATCAATCAATCAGTTTTATTCGTCACATTGCACATAAAGTGCAAGTGAAATGAATTTGTCAGCAGCGGTACAATTGAATTTGAATTGAATTCCTTTATTGTCATTCAGACCTTACGGCCTGAACAAAATTTCGTGCCTGCAGTCATACATACAATAAAAAACAACAATAAACACAAATTAACATCCACCACAGTGTATCCTCCAAGCACCTCCTCACTGTGGTGGAGGCAAAAATCTTAGGGTTACTGTCTATTCCCTCCTCTTCTCCCTCTGCGCTGAGGCGATTCCCCACCGGGCGATGGCACAAACAGTCCCGCGGCTCACCGAACCCCGCAACGGGCCGGCTCAAACACCGCGGCCCGGGGTGGTCGAAGCTGCCGCCCTCCAGTCCAGCACACGCAGCCGCTGGCCCGCGGCTGAACCCAGGACCCAGGTCGCCGCCGCCAGAACGCCATCCCAGCCACCGGAGCACCGTTCCAGCCCCGAGCCGGATCGCCCTCACGTGAGTGCCACTCCTCCCTCGAGCTGAGCCACTCCGACGGGAGTGCCGTTCCTCCCTGGAGCTGGGCCACTCCGACGGGAGTGCCGTTCCTCCCTCGAGCTGGGCCACTCCGACGGGAGTGCCGTTCCTCCCTTGAGCTGGGCCACTCTGACGGGAGTGCCGTTCCACCCTCGGGCTGGGCCACTCACAAACACAATAAAAATTTAACACAAACATCCACCACAGCATTCATCACTGTGGTGGAAGGCACAGAAATTGGCCAGTCCTCCTCCATTTCCCCCTTGGTCAGGACCTCAACCCTCCGCAGCCGTCGCTGCGGGCGTCCAGATGATAAAGGACAAGGTAAAAGTCAAGGTAAGTCCAGGATCGGCTATTCCCCACTGGAGACCGCGGCTTCAGGCTGGTGTAGGCCGCAGGCCGGCGGTCGAAGCTCCCCTCCAGGGGTGATGGTAAGTTCACGCCGGGCCAGCGGTAGAAGTTGGCCGCAGGCTGGCATTCGGAGCTTCTTCTTCCCCCCGGATCCCTCACGAGGGATCCCGGGCTGCAGACGCCGCGTTAGCTGGAGCTCTGCAGACCGCGGCTTCAGGCTGCCAGCTGCCGCGGGCCAGCGAAACGGAGCACTCCCCTCCGGCGAGCCCCAGCGATGGCTCGCCCGCTCCACGCTGAGTCCGCACTGCGCCCGCCGCTGAAGCCCCGGGCGCGTCTCCGGGAAAGGCCGTGCCGATCCCTGCTGTTAGGCCACGGGGGAGGCGACCGATGTGGTTTCCCCCTTACCCCCCCACACCACCCTCCACACAAAACACACCGAGAAACATCAAAAACATACTGTAAAACATACTAAAAAAACACAAAAAGTAGAAAAAAACTGACACGCTGCTGACAGGGCGCCGGCTTGCAGCGCCCCCACCGACCTAGATACCTGCCCTGTGATGTATCTGGGGCACATTAAAGATATAGTAATGATAGGAGATACATATTTGATTAAAGCTTTGCTTGCAGCAAGTAAGAAGGCCATTACCAGGCAGTGGCTTAATGAAAAAAGTTCAAAACAGGAACAGTGGTTAGAAATTGTGCGAGACATCTTTAATATGGAGAAACTGACATATTCCTTGAGTCAAGGATAATTCATTTGATTAGATCTGGGAAAAATGGACCGTTTATTTGAGATATGACACCAACTAGATAAATGCCGAGCTAGATATGGGAAGATTGTGTTATATAGAACTAGATGGTATGCTTGTGTGAATATTGAAATATCTCCAGATAACGAATCAATGTAACTTTTTTTTAAATTTGGTAAGTGAACCACACAGTCTTACTCCATTTTTTAAATGTATTTACATCTTTTTTTTCCCCCTATCTATTGATTTTTTTATTTTGATTGTTGTTTTTCTTATTTTGTTTTATTTATGGAGATGGTGTTACACTGTTTTGTATATATATTTAAAAAAAGATTAATAAATAAAATAAATATAATTCCCATTATATCTTTCGTGCCCTTTTAACTGGGCAGGCTTACATGTACTGCCGGCAAGGTCCCCCAGTCATTAAAGAAAAAGCAAATGAAGGATTAAGGGGATTAAATCAGAATGGGCAACAGCATTCTGGCAGGCAGGTTTGCCACTGCTACACGGGTGGTTTTAAACTGAATAAGGGGGGTGGGGTGTCGAATGGGATAGTGGAGGATGGAGTTAAAGGGAAAGGGTTTCTTAAATGTGTGAGCGTAGAGACAGAAGGGTGTAAAATGAGGGTAGAAGCAATAGGTAGCAAGGTGAAAAGTAAAAGTGGCAGGCAGACAAAACCAGGGCAAAAATCAAAAAGGGCCACTTTTCAACATAGTTGTATAAACAAGCCTGAAGGCTTTGTGTCTCAATGCAAGGAGCATTCGTAATAAGGTGGATGAGTTGAATGTGCAGATAGCTATTAATGACTATTAAATCAACATGTAGAGGAACCAACGAGAGAGCAGGCTATTTTAGACTGGGTATTGAGTAATGAGGAAGGGTTAGTTAGCAGTCTTGTTGTACGTGCCCCCTTGGGCAAGAGTGACCATAATATGGTTGAGTTCTTCATTAGGATGGAGAGTGACATTGTTAATTCAGAAACAATGGTTCTGAACTTAAAGAAAGGTAACTTTGAGGGTATGAGACGTGAATTGGCCAAGATTGACTGGCAATTAATTCTAAAAGGGTTGACGGTGGATATGCAATGGAAGACATTTAAAGACTGCATGGATGAACTACAAAAATTGTTCATCCCAGTTTGGCAAAAGAATAAATCAGGGAAGGTAGTACATCTGTGGATAACAAGGGAAATCAGGGATAGTATCAAAGCGAAGGATGATGCGTACAAATTAGCCAGAAAAAGCAGCATACCGGAGAACTGGGAGAAATTCAGAGACCAGCAGAGGAGGACAAAGGGCTTAATTAGGAAAGGAAAAATAGATTATGAAAGAAAACTGGCAGGGAACATAAAAACTGACTGCAAAAGTTTTTATAGATATGTGAAAAGAAAGAGATTAGTTAAAACAAATGTAGGTCCCTTGCAGTCAGAAACAGGTGAGTTGATCATGGGGAACAAGGATATGGCGGACCAATTGAATAACTACTTTGGTTCCGTCTTCACTAAGGAAGACATAAATAATCTGCCGGAAATAGCAGGGGACCGCGGGTCAAAGGAGTTGGAGGAATTGAGTGAAATCCAGGTTAGCCGGGAAGTGGTGTTGGGTAAATTGAATGGATTAAAGGCCGATAAATCCCCAGGGCCAGATAGGCTGCATCCCAGAGTACTTAAGGAAGTAGCTCCAGAAATAGTGGATGCATTAGTAATAATCTTTCAAAACTCTTTAGATTCTGGAGTAGTTCCTGAGGATTGGCGGGTAGCAAACGTAACCCCACTTTTTAAGAAGGGAGGGAGAGAGAAAACGGGGAATTACAGACCAGTTAGTCTAACATCGGTAGTGGGGAAACTGCTAGAGTCAGTTATTAAAGATGGGATAGCAGCACATTTGGAAAGTGGTGAAATCATTGGACAAAGTCAGCATGGATTTACAAAAGGTAAATCATGTCTGACGAACCTTATAGAATTTTTCGAGGATGTAACTAGTAGCGTGGGTACACACAATTGCTGGGGAAACTCAGCGGGTGCAGCAGCATCTATGGAGCGAAGGAAATAGGCGACGTTTCGGGTCGAAACACTTCTTCAGACTGATGGGGGGTGGGGAAAGAAAGAAGGAAAAGGGGAGGAGGAGGAGGAGCCCGAGGGCGGGCGGATGGGAGGGTGGGAGGAGACAGCTAGAGGGTTAAGGAAGGGGAGGAGACAGCACGGGCTAGCCAAATTGGGAGAATTCAATGTTAATGCCATAAGGGCGCAAGGACCCCAGACGGAATATGAGGTGCTGTTCCTCCAATTTCCGCTGTTGCTCACTCTGGCAATGGAGGAGACCCAGGACAGAGAGGTCAGATTGGGAATGGGAGGGGGAGTTGAAGTGCTGAGCCACCGGGAGGTCAGGTAGGTTATTGCGGACTGAGCGGAGGTGTTCGGCGAAATGATCGCCCAACCTACGCTTGGTCTCACCGATGTAAATCAGCTGACATCTAGAGCAGCGGATGCAGTAGATGAGGTTGGAGGAGATACAGATGAACCTTTGTCGTACCTGGAACGACTGCTTGGGACCTTGAATGGAGTCGAGGGGGGAGGTGAAGGGACAGGTGTTGCATTTCTTGCGGTTGCAACGGAAAGTGCCCGGGGAGGGGGTGGTGCGGGAGGGAAGGGAAGAATTGACGAGGGAGTTGCGGAGGGAGCGATCTTTGCGGAAGGCAGACATAGGGGGAGATGGGAAGATGTGGCGAGTGGTGGGGTCACGTTGGAGGTGGCGGAAATGGCGGAGGATTATGTGTTGTATTTGCCGGCTGGTGGGGTGAAAGGTGAGGACCAGATGGACTCTGCCCTTGTTGCGTGTGCGGGTATGGGGAGAGAGAGCAGTGTTACGGGGTATGGATGAGACCCTGGTGTGAGCCTCATCTATGGTGGCGGAGGGGAATCCCCGTTCCCTGAAGAACGAGGACATTTCCGATGCCCTGGTATGAAATGTCTCGTCCTGGGAACAGATGCGGCGTAGGTGGAGGAATTGGGAGTAGGGGATGGAGTCTTTACAGGGGGCAGGGTGGGAAGACGTGTAGTCCAGATAGCCATGTGAGTCAGTGGGTTTGTAATGTATGTCGGTCAGGAGTCTGTCCCCTACGATGGAGATGGTGAGGTCAAGGAATGGTAGGGGAATCGTCCAGGTGTATTGGAGTGCCGGATGGAAGTTGGTGGTGAAGTGGATGAAGTCAGTCAGTTGTGTGTGGGTGCAGGAGGTGGCACCAAAGCAGTCGTCAATGTAGCGGAGGTAGAGGTCGGGGATGGGGCCCTGGTACGCCTCGAACAAGGATTGTTCAACGTAACCGACAAAGAGGCAGGCGTAGCTGGGGCCCATGCGTGTGCCCATAGCTACGCCTTGTGTTTGGTGGCGTAACTAGTAGCGTGGATAGGGGAGAACCAGTGGATGTGGTGTATTTGGACTTCCAGAAGGCTTTCGACAAGGTCTCACATAAGAGATTAGTATACAAACTTAAAGCACACGGCATTGGGGGTTCAGTATTGATGTGGATAGAGAACTGGCTGGCAAACAGGAAGCAAAGAGTAGGTGTAAACGGGTCCTTTTCACAACGGCAGGCAGTGACTAGTGGGGTACCGCAAGGCTCAGTGCTGGGACCCCAGCTATTTACAATATATATTAATGATCTGGATGAGGGAATTGAAGGCAATATCTCCAAGTTTGCGGATGACACTAAGCTGGGGGGCAGTGTTAGCTGTGAGGAGGATGCTAGGAGACTGCAAGGTGACTTGGATAGGCTGGGTGAGTGGGCAAATGTTTGGCAGATGCAGTATAATGTGGATAAATGTGAGGTTATCCATTTTGGTGGCAAAAACAGGAAAGCAGACTATTATCTAAATGGTGGCCGACTAGGAAAAGGGGAGATGCAGCGAGACCTGGGTGTCATGGTACACCAGTCATTGAAAGTAGGCATGCAGGTGCAGCAGGCAGTGAAGAAGGCGAATGGTATGTTAGCTTTCATAGCAAAAGGATTTGAGTATAGGAGCAGGGAGGTTCTACTGCAGTTGTACAGGGTCTTGGTGAGACCACACCTGGAGTATTGCGTACAGTTTTGGTCTCCAAATCTGAGGAAGGACATTATTGCCATAGAGGGAGTGCAGAGAAGGTTCACCAGACTGATTCCTGGGATGTCAGGACTGTCTTATGAAGAAAGACTGGATAGACTTGGTTTATACTCTCTAGAATTTAGGAGATTGAGAGGGGATCTTATAGAAACTTACAAAATTCTTAAGGGGTTGGACAGGCTAGATGCAGGAAGATTGCTCCCGATGTTGGGGAAGTCCAGGACAAGGGGTCACAGCTTAAGGATAAGGGGGAAATCCTTTAAAACCGAGATGAGAAGAACTTTTTTCACACAGAGAGTGGTGAATCTCTGGAACTCTCTGCCACCGAGGGTAGTCGAGGCCAGTTCATTGGCTATATTTAAGAGGGAGTTAGATGTGGCCCTTGTGGCTAGGGGGATCAGAGGGTATGGAGAGAAGGCAGGTACGGGATACTGAGTTGGATGATCAGCCATGATCATATTGAATGGCGGTGCAGGCTCGAAGGGCCGAATGGCCTACTCCTGCACCTAATTTCTATGTTTCTATACATCTGAGAAAACAAGTAAAAATACAATTGTTTTATCCTGTTCTTGTCATGCAGGCACTTTAATATAAGCACTGTAAGGTGCATTGTGAATGTTTATTGTAGTCTGTAACTGGTGAGACATTGGAACGGTAGTCACCTTTCCCTTAAGGGCATCTTTAATTGGATTTCAAAATTAATTGGAGGGAGTGGAAGTATTAGACAATGAGCTTCATGTTTTGTTTTTATTACCAACAATGGTTTCTTCCAAGACCTTTTTTGTAGCAGTAAAGTTACCCCAAGACTCAAACAGATACAAAAAAAATTGAAGTTAGTGTCTGGGTTATTCTTCTGATTACAAATCCAGTAAAAATAAGTGTTAAATTGTGAATGTTTAAGAAGGAACTGCAGATGCTGGAAAATCGAAGGTAAACAAAAATGCTGGAGAAACTCAGCGGGTGAGGCAGCATCTATGGAACAACAGAAATAGGCAATGTTTCGGGTTGAAACCCTTCTTCAGATGTGAAAGTAATTGAATTGTGAAAGTAATTTGAAGCTGATAAAGTCCCTGTTCTGTGTGTGGATCTTTGCATCCTGAATTGTTTAAAAAAGGTGGACATTATTTTTTTTCTCTACTCTTAAAAAGGAGTTTGTTAGATGGACAAGCACATATAATCACATTACTGTGGATCTGGAATAATTTATATACCATTTGGAGCAAAGAGGAAGGATTTAATACACAAAAGGGATATGGATAAACCAAACAGATTCTGACAATGCAATCAAATCATGGTCAACTTTACTCATTAGTTTATAATTCAGACTTATTCAGACTCAAATAAATTGTATAAATGCCACGGGAGGATTTGAACTCGAGCTTTAAAAAAAATAATTTAACTTAGGTCCCTGAATTAGTTATCCAGAATCATTCCACTACAAGATTGCACCCATATGACTGATCTTGCAAACTGAAGAAGGGTTTCGACCCGAAACATCGCCTATTTCCTTCGCTCCATAGATGCTGCCTCACCCGCTGAGATTCTCCATCATTTTTGTCTACCTTGCAAACTCCACTAAGAGTTGTAAACTACCCCTTCTCAAAAGTGGCAACATTCATTTGATTACTGTTATTTAGTTGCAATATCATAAAAGACATCTGGTTCTTGCTACAATTCGTAAGCTTGGATTACTTTACCAGTTCACCCACAAATTGTTTTTCTACACTTGGTAGGGCAGTACAATGGTGCAGCTAGTAGAGTGGGGCAGTAGGGCAGTAGAATGGTGCAGCTAGTAGAGTAGGGCAGTAGGGCAGTACAGTGGTGCAACCTTACAGCTGTAGCAACCCATATAAATACTGATCTCTGGTGCAGTCCGTGTGGAGATTTGCACATTCTCCACATGGATTTTCCCGCAATGCGTTGGTTTCCATCCCAATCCTGAAGGCTTACAAGTTGGGTAGTTAGTTGGCTATTATAAATAGCCCCTCATGTGCCAGTGGGTGACAGAATCTGGGTGGAGTTGATGGGAATGTGGTGAAAACAAAATGGAATCAGCGCAGAATTGTGTTTATGGGTTTCCAGGAGTCCAGAGAAACAGCACAAACTTTTATTTCTCTGCACTCAAGTGGGAAATTCTGCCCATCAAACTTGCACCTGTTCCCAGTAAGTCCATTGATTTCAACGGGTCCTAAGTATTATGTAATTTCCCTGATTGAAAAAAAAAAAAAAATTTAAATATATTGTTTCCCACCATAAGGGACCTGCCGCTATACCTCCTCCCTCGATTCTGTCCAGGGACCCCAACAGTCCTTTCAAGTTAGGCAGAGGCTTATTTGCACATCCTCCAACCTCATCTACTGTATCCGTTATTCAAGATGTGGACTCTTATACATCGTTTCGCAGAACACCTTCGCTCAGCCCACGTGAACCAACCTGATCTCCCGGTTGCTGGACACTTTAATTCTCCTTCCCATTCCTACACAGACCTTTCTGTCCTCGGTTTCCTCCACTGTCAGGCTAAACACAAACTGAAGGAACAGCATCTCATATTTAGCTTGGGCAACTTACAGCCCAGTGGTATGAATATTGATTTCTCCCCCTTCAGGTAGCCCCGCATTCCCTCTCTCTCTCTCCCTCCCTCTCTATCCCTCCTCCACCCAAGTCACACTAGCTTTTCATTTTCACCCTACAAACAGCTAACAATGGCCTGTTTCCTTTATCATCGTTACTTTTTTGCATATCTTTCATTCATTGCTCTTTATCTCTCCACATCACCATCTATATCTCTCATCTCCCTTATCCCTAACCAGTCTGAAAAAGGCCCTCGACCCAAAACGTTACCCATTCCTTCTCTCCAGAGATGCTGTCTGTCCCGCTGAGTTACTCCAGCTTTTTGTGTCTATCTTCGGTTTAAACCAGCATCTGCAGTTCCTTCTTACACATGAGATTGTCCGCTATAACCGAGTAAGGAATCATGTATTATTAGTAGAAACAAACAATTGTAGTTGCTGGTTAATACACAGGACACAAAGTGCTGGAGTAACTCAGCAGGTCAGACATCATCTTTGGAGAACATGGATAGATAACGTTTCGGATTGTGACCATTCTGCAGACTCTCGGACCAGAACTGGGCCTGGAATCCAGGTGAGTTGACGGCCCCAGATTGCTGGCAGAGAGGACTAGGATCGATGGAATCAATGGTCACAGCTTGTGGGTGGCTGGAATACAAGTAAGGGTCTACAACAGCGGTTGCCGACACGGCTTGGAAGCGGCCGGAGAAGTTGTGCGGTAGTGGCAGCAGTAGGTGCAGCCTGGAAGAGGTCAGTTTAAATGAGGGTTTACTGTATTTTACAAGTGCCTTCACCAGAAGATCTGCAACTAATCAAGGTGACTGTCCACTACCATCTTCGTATGGGAATTTAGGATAGACAATCATTGCTGGCCTTACCAGTGATGTCCACATCCCAGAAAATGAATAATAATTCAAAAAAAGAGGTATGTGAAGGATGATCAATCTCCAATCAACCTGGCTTGGCTCTATGTTGTCTTTCCACATATCCATGCTCTGCTCCCTGGGCTTCAGATTCCTTTCCTCTGTCAATACCACATGCAAAACAAAACTATATTTACTGTTTAAATTTAGAAATGAGTGTAAGCAAGTTATTTAATTATGGTCCACTGAATTGCTAAGGGTAGGAATTTGGGAAGTGCATGAAACCCAAATACATTTTAATTGTACTTTTTATTCTTAAAGATCAGAAAGACAGTAGTTTACATTAGATTATTCAAAAATATTGTACATCTATTGAGGTATAAGAAAACTCCCACTGCTGAAAGTATTAAGTAGAAAATAATGGCAGGTATTTCCTGAGAGAGAACAGATTTAATGATTCTCAGCTGATGAAATGTGTACAACCTCGTTTGTTCGTGTTTCGGACAATGTAGCTCGCTGTTGGCTTCTGTCGTCGTCCAACATGTTGACAGAATTGTCACCCGACATGTCACAGAATGCATCGCGTCATCGCTTCCAGGGATCGCCATGAGGAGGCTTCTGCCATAATCCAATGTGTACAACCCGATACCTTATTAATGATGTTCTACTGTTGTTCACATTATGTTTAATATAAAAACATGCAATATAGTATTAGAATAACACAGCACCTCAGTTTCACAACGCTTCTTCCATGCCCTCAAAGAAAGCATTAAGAACATATACAATGCTTTCTGAAAAAAAAGTTAATGCAGTTATTAAGATTCAAAGATCTAACCAGTTAAACAGAGATATGCCCTATTATTTATGCTGCCAAACACTTTTTGTTCATAAAGTTAATCCCGTCATGTTGGAAGAAAATAGTCACCGATGCTTCAGTGGGTAAAGGTAATCTAACGCAGTACTCATGAATTGTACCAATGGTCAAAACTAAATACAAGCCTAAATCATAGGATGATGAACTTCAGTAAACTGTGGCTATGCAGTGGCAATAGCAGGGAAAATTATGGAAAAGTAGCACTTACTTTCTATTATAGTAATCCAATCCACATGATGTCACTATACACCTCCATCCCCCACCAGGAAGGCCTTAAAGCCCTCCGTTTCTTCCTCAACCGCAGAACCATCCAATTTCCCCTCTATTAACACTCTACTCCATCTAGTGGAGCTGGTCCTCTCAACAACTTCTCCTTTGACTCCTCCCACTTCCTCCAAGTCAAAGGCGCAGCTATGGGCACCCACATGGGACCCAGCTATGCCTCCTACCTCTTTGTTGGGTACGTTGAACAATCCCCGTTACATTGATGACTGCATCGGTGCTATCTCCTGCACCCATGCAGAACTCATGGACTTCATTAACTTCACCACCGATTTTCATCTTGCTCAAATTTACTTGGACCATCTCTGACACCTCCCTCCCCTTTCTTGATCACAGTCTCCATCACAGAAAATAGGCTCTTGACTGAAGTCTATTACAAACCCACTGACTCCCACAACTATCTAGACTACACTTCTCCCCACCCTGTTTCCTGCAAAGACTCTATCCCCTACTCCCAATTCCACCGTCTATGCTGCATCTGCGCCCAAGATGAGGTGTTCTATACTAGGACATCTGAGATGTCCTCATTCTTTACGGAACTGGGGTTCACATCTCCGATCATAGATGAGGCCCTCATTCGTGTCTCCTCGGTACCCCGCAGCTCCGCCCTTGCTCCCCTTCCCCGAATCCTTACCTTCCACCCCATCAGCTGTCGCATACAACACATAATCCTCCAAAATTTCCACCACCTCCAACGGGATCCCACCACGTCACATTTCCCCATCTCAATCCCTTTCCGCCTTCCGCAGAGACCGTTCCCTCCGCAACTCCCTGGTTAACTCATCCCTTCCCACCCTTCCCACCCTCTCCCCGGTACCATTCCCTGCAACCGCAGAAGATACGACACCTGTCGCTATACCTCCTCCCTCGACTTTCTCCAGGGACCCTGACAGTCCTTTCAGGTTATGCAGAGGTTCACTTGCACCTCCTCCAACCTCATCTACTGTATCCATTGTTCAAGATTGCTCCCGATGTTGGGGAAGTCCAGGACAAGGGGTCACAGCTTAAGGATAAGGGGGAAATCCTTTAAAACCGAGATGAGAAGAACTTTTTTCACACAGAGAGTGGTGAATCTCTGGAACTCCCTGCCACAGAGGGTAGTCGAGGCCAGTTCATTGGCTATATTTAAGAGGGAGTTAGATGTGGCTCTTGTGGCTAAGGGGATCAGAGGGTATGGAGAGAAGGCAGGTACGGGATACTGAGTTGGATGATCAGCCATGATCATATTGAATGGCGGTGCAGGCTCGAAGGGCCGAATGGCCTACTCCTGCACCTAATTTCTATGTTTCTATGTTTCTAAGATGCGGACTCTTAAACATCGGCGAGACCAAACGCAGACTGGGCGATCGTTTCGCAGACCACCTTCGCTCAGTCCGCCTGATCCACCCTGATCTCCCAAGTCGCACAAGCTTCTCATTTTCACCCTACAAACAGCTAACAATGGCCTGTTTCCTTTATCATCATTACTTTTTTGCATCATTGTTCTTTATCTCTCCACATCGCCGTCTATATCTCTTGTTTCCCTTATCCCTAAACAGTCTGAAGAAGGGTCTCGACCCGAAACAACACAGATTCCTTCTCTCCAGAGATGCTGAGAGTAAGTGTTCGGCACGGACTAGAAGGGCCAAGATGGCTTGTTTCCGTGCTGTAATTGTTATATGTTATATAGCTTTTTGCGTCTATATTTGGATTAAATCAGCATCTGCAGTTCCTTCTAACACACTTCTTTCTTTAAAAATAATACAGGATTGGCTGGTCAGAACAATTGAGGTGGAGGCCAGGCTTAAAAGACACACTATAATATAATTTAAGTATCACACCTGTCATTGTGAATTTAAACAATTTTAAAAAGATAAGCTAATGTAACACACCCCTGTATAAATGGCTGCAGGTATTTTATTTGCATTAGAAAAGAACTGCATTGTTTCAATCATTGGTTTTCTCTAGTCTCAGGCGAGAACTGTAATTTAGAAACATCTAATGTAATACTCTTCAGTTTTAATATCGTTGATAAGTAAAAGAAAACAGAAAAATAAATGTTATCTATCCCGTTTTCTGGAGCAATTTTCTCAATTCAGTCCATTTTACAGCAATGTGCATTTACAGTGCCCAAGGGATTGAAGCTTTTAGCAACACTGTGCCACATTAAAAACACCAAATACGTGGACAATTCAATTTTATATAGCATTGAATGAAAAATGGGCTTGAATGTTAATGTGAAAGTAACCAGCGATTTCCTCATAATAGAACCAGAACAATGAGTATTTTGAGAGAAAAAAAAAATCACTGTTGCATTCACACATCGTAACTCACCGATTTTCATCTGCAGAGGGGATGGTTTGTAATTCATTGCCACAGTCTCACCCTCCCGGATGTCACTCTCACCTTCCGAGATGGAGGTAGCTGTGGGATCCTGCTTGGAATAATAAAGTATAGTTTCATTACAAAACAGATTCTAAGATTATTTCCATTGGCACCTACTATTTAAGTGGTATTTACTAATTATCTTAAGTGGTGTTTGAGAAATTGTATCAAGAGCACATTACACCATAGCTAATTATTCAGCTTGCGTGTAGCAAATTTTGTTTTGCAAGTTTACAAGACTGATTTTGTAAAAACACTTTAGAACAGTGGTAACCTCCTTTGAGTAGATCCTGAAACTTGCTTTGCCCTTCAATTAGATTTTTCACAATTTAGATTGATACTCTAATTCTCACTCGGTGTGGATATAAACCTGGTAAACAGAGATTACTTCACTTCCTGGCCGTCCAATGTTGTTTATTACACTGGGACCCCTTTCTTCAAAAATGAAGTTATTCAGTCTGAGGAATCAGTCCAAAAGTTATGTTGGCTTGCAATTTGTCATGAATGGTTGCCAGTGTTCATTTAAGCAGCAAAAAGAAAGCCAATGAAACATTGTGACTGATGGGATTACTTTCACTGCTAAACTCATTTGCTGTAAGATTGCAAAATTGAGTCACTACTGTGCATTTGAATAAAGCATCTGAGGAAACAATAACATCTATTTGGCCTTAAAAGCAGAGTTCAGGCCAGTCTTCTCTAAATTGTCTAACATAGTGACGGCCAAGACAGCCATTTCGGTGAAATTAGGGCATGTAGATATTAAATGTATAGAACTGCTTCATTGAGCACACTTGCTTGATCACTACAGCTTATGATTTACTGAATAGGCATAGAATTTTTCAAAGCACAATTTATAAAGGAAGGAATTGTAATCTTGCACAATTTCTATGTTGACCTTTATAGAATCTCTGTCAAAGAGCAGAATAGTTGTTTTCTGGGTAATATTTAATATTGTAAGATTCATCAATGCTCCTTGTAAGAAATTGTCCGAGGGTTTTCTAACATTACAATGGCAACATTTTCATTGGAACGTCCTTGTTGCCCTAAACTGCTTTAGTTCAGTCTGAAAGGGCCAAATAATATGAAACTACTTATCTTTATCTGTTAATTGGCTTGGACAATATACTACCGTCAGAGATGACAAATTACCTTTGGTACCAAACTAAGTGCTACAAAACAATCTAGGGGTCATATGTCTATCTATACTATTACTAAAACTCTCATCTTGACCACTTCTGGTCATCGTTGTTTTTAAATTTGCGTAAAAACTGTACCCTATATCGCTGGAATTTTCTGCCACCTTAATCACCGTTCTCCTCTGTTCCGATCGGTGGAAGATCACAAAAGTTATGAAGTTTTTAAAAATTGTGAGATCAGCAGATTGGTCTTCTCGCCTGTCAGTCACCATGATGGTAACGCCCCATCCGGCACCCGCTGGAGAATAAAGCCCCGGATGCGGGGCTGAGTCGGTGAGCACATCCAGAAGCCACCCGCCAAGAATAAAGCTGAAGCAGCGGAGCATGGGCTGTGTTCCGCGGGCGGGGGAGGGCTGTGTCCGTGACAGGCGCTGGGGACGGGAGCAGTTGAGTGAGTCTGGAGCTGGGTCCTGGAGCCAGGAGTGCGGTCGGAGTTGGGGTCGGGAACCCGTGAGCCCACACACCCCCGCTCCCCCTCCCCCCCCACACCTCCCCCTCCCACACACACAACCCCCCCCCCCCCTCCCCCACTTAGTCTAGTTATTTGTTAAATGGGGGGGAAAAGATTGATGTGCAGCCTTGGAAGTGAAGATTCCAATTTATCTCTTGGAATACCCTGAATACAGGATCATCAACATGTACATTGTAAAACTTTTTATGGTTACACTGAGGCTACAAAGCCTACTGCTGCATTGAAAAACAATAGATGACTCATGACAACGTGAAATGGCTGGGTACTGACAGCGATAATTCATTATGCCATTTTTAAAAAATGGACTTAAAACTATATATGTTTGCATGAACAGGACATACCCACCATTAGGATCTATTGTTTAAATATATATTGGCATGTTATAGTATTAAAATGTTAGGGTTTAAATTAGTCATTGATGACATTAAAAAAATTGACTACAGTAAGAAATGTTACTTCTGAGGGATCAAAAGATGTCACATGGATAGAAAGAACAAGGAGCTGAATTAAATCCAATGTGCATGAAGGAACCGTAGATACACTGAAGATAGACAAAAAATGCTGGAGTAACTCAATGAACCAGGCAACACCTCTGGAGAAACGGAATAGGTGACGTTTCGGGGTCTGAATAAAGTACCGACCCAAAACGTCACCGATTCCTTTTCTCCACAGTTGCTGCCTGACCCCCTGCGTTACTCCAGCATTTTGTGTCTTTCTTCAGAATTAATTTCAAGATGGAAAAATGATTATGTTAACTTCCTGAAAAGTGGTATTCCAATTATTCTATGAATAATTGGGATAGAATCAGTGTAAATGCATTAAAGATAGTTATAAAACCATGAGTGGGCAGTGTAGGACTATTTTAGGGAATAAAGTTCATAATTAGACAAAGACCAATTCACTAAACCGAGATGCAGTTGACAAAAGTGAACTGAACTTGAGGCATTCAAATCCAGGGAACCCAAATATCGAGCTGCACGCAGGCAAAAACATAACAAGACACTAAATTCAGATATTGAGAGCATTACAGAAAATGGAGAGAAAGGATAAGGAAATCGGAAAGTCAAAGAAAGGGCTCGACAAAATGTTAGCAAATTAAACAATGCAATCCGAAGATGTACTGTAAATATGTAAAGAGCAGGAGGATAACTAGGCAATGAGTGGGGCCCCATAGAGACTATAAAGGGTGTGTGGAGCCAGAAGGTGCAAGTTTGATTCATTAATAAATATTTTGTCTCTGGAATACACTGTCTCAGTGTGTGGTTGAAGCATTTAAGAAGTGTCTGGAAGAGCACTTGAATTGCTGAGGCATAGATGTTTATGTACACAGAAAGATACAGCACAGGAACTTCAGCCTATCACTTCCGCACAAACCTTGATGCCAACCTCACTAATTGCATGTGCCAATCAAGGTCTGCCTCCCTCTGCCGCTTCAATGTTGGTTCAATGGTTTCTTTATTGTAATGTCATATTGTCATGTGGAAGGCAAACTTTTTTTCGCCTTCCATCACAGTGGGGAATGTGGAGGAGTCACTGTTGTGGATGTTTATGTTAAAATGTGTTTTGTGTGTTCTGTTGCTTTTATTAGTATGACTGTATGGCAAATCAAATTCCTTGCATGTTGCAAAACATACTTGGCTAACAAAGTATGAGTAAAGAGATAGTGAAATACTTGTTCTGCATGCTAGCCATCAAATCATACCATACATTTAATGATAGATCCCTTTCTGAAACACGCGGACGTCATGTTCCGGAGTCATTATGCAACTTCCAAGTCTTTGAAACATCTGATCGAGGCCTAAAGAGATATGTAATTCTTACACATCTCTCTTTAAAGGCCTCATGTCTGGATCAAATAAGGGATTGGACTGGTCCAATGCGATGCCGTTGGCTCCTTCCACCGTCACACTGTGCAGCTGCCACAGGCTGTGCGCAAGTAAACTCTGCAGTAGGACGTCCCATGGCCGCTTTCCCCAACACCATGTCTTGAAACCACCGTGAGCAGGCCATTCGTAGCCGCCAGCAGCCACCCTTTCACTGCTATACACAGAGATTCTGCCACTTAAGTCGACGATTGCACTCTAGGGCACTCTAAATGCAGCTTAAACACTGTGCTTGTATCTGCTTTTATCACCTCCCAGGCAACGCATTCCAACTGAGCAAAAGTAAAATCTGCCTCGCAAATGCCATTATACTTTCCCCCTCTCAATTTAGATCTAAGCCTTCTAGTATTGACATTTTAAGCTGGGGGGAGGGGGAAGCATCTATCTCCTAATTTTACATACTTCTATCAGGTTGTGCCTCAGCCTCCAACCTTCCATCATCTAAAGGAGGTCTGAAACATAGAAACATAGAAAATAGGTGCAGGAGTAGGCCATTCGGCCCTTCGAGCCTGCACCGCCATTTAATATGATCATGGCTGATCATCCAACTCAGTATCCTGTACCTGCCTTCTCTCCATACCCCCTGATCCCTTTAGCCACAAGGGCCACATCTAACTCCCTCTTAAATATAGCCAATGAACTGGCCTCAACTACATCCTGTGGCAGAGAATTCCAGAGATTCACCACTCTCTGTGTGAAAAATGTTGTTCTCATCTCGGTCCTAAAAGATTACCCCCTTATACTTAAACTGTGACCCCTTGTTCTGGACTTCCCCAACATCGGGAACAATCTTCCTGCATCTAACCTGTCCAACCACTTAAGAATTATGTAAGTTTCTATAAGAATTTTGTAAGTTTCTATAAGAATTTTGTAAGTTTCTATAAGAGAAGGGTCTCGACCCAAAACGTCACTGATTCCATTTCTTTAGAGATACTGCCTGACCTGTTGAGTTACTGCAGCATTTAGTGTTTACTGTCCATCATCTAAACCCTGGAATACCCTATCCAACAGCACAGTGTGAGTATCTGCGCAAGAAGAACAAGTTCCAATGTGGTAGCTCAATGCCACCCTTTCAAGGGCAACTGGGGATGGGCAGAAAATGCTGGTCTCACCATTTGACAGCATTGCCAATGAAAAGGGGCACAGTTTATGAAATAGCAAAATATATTGAAGAAATAGATAAGGGGGTAGAGATACACAAAAATGCATCTGTGAAAAGCCGTCAGGAACCAAAGTACAACTTTGGATTTTACATTCTCATCATCAGAGACCAACAGACGATAGATTGTATGTGCAGGAAGAGTCATGCATGCAAGTTTTAAAACCTCATTGCTGAAAGGATATTGGTTGTCAAAGCAAAAAGGTGTAACATAAATCTATCCAGAATACCTGCAAGAGAGGATATACGATGAGGTGGTTGAACAGCTAGAAAACCATTCACCACAGCAGAGAAGCTCACGGGCAGATTTAGAAAATAATTCAATGTTTGAAAAGAGTTTATGAGAATGAATAGAAATAGACTATTTCCAGCAGTTGCTGCAAATTGGAGGGTGATTTAGGATTATTGCTAAAAGGACAGGATTCATATAAAGAATTACTTAAAACATGTAATACGTAAAGCAGTTGAACAACAGCCATTTTCTGAGATTAAGAGACTAGTCTGAGCGGTCCAAAATAACATATATTATATAGCATTAGTTACAGAGAGGCTCTGGGCTACACCCATAGTCACAGGACATCAGAGGCTAATTTGTCCTTAGCCCACTATTCGCAGATATCTCACGAACACATTGGTTTTGTATTAATGACTAATTAATCATTCCCGTTTTACTCAAAGCCTAAAATTACTACCGATATGAGCAATCCAATGAAGTTGAATTACTTTACAGTTTTAACTGCTGTTAACCCATTTTCTCCCCCAGAGTTAGTCAATCTCTGCTAATCATATTTTATGACTACATAGAAGGAAGCTAATTAAGTGTACTGAATCTTTGGCAGATATCAAAGCATGCCCATTCCCCACTATTTCACATAACCTATTTCCATGAGCATGCTCATTAACTTCCCCTTATTCTCCAACCTCCCACTGACATTCAGTGCCATTTTTGACCCAATTGTGACCCAAATTGTCCATACCAACCAAGATGCCCCATCTACATTTTGATCATATGCCTTAAACTTTTCTTGCCCATGCATACCTTTTAAATGTTGTTATAGCACCTTGCTCAGCTACCCATTCTGGCATCCTCTGTGTGAAAAAATTGACCCTCAGGTATATATTAAATATTTCCCTCTCATCTTACCGATATCATCTGGTTCTCGATTCCCCGATTCTGGGTAAAAGACTGTCCATTCATCATATCTATTCCTCTCTTGATCTTACACAACTCAATACAATCACCCCTCTGCCTCCTGTGCTCCAAGGAATGTCCTAATTTGCCAGTTTTTCACATCACCACTGTACACTTGACAATACTAAACTAAACTCCTGCAGCATTCTGTCTTTTTTTGTGCCTGTCATATGCCTCATTTCTGACGAGACCCACAATTTCTCTTGTCATCCAAGCTTCTTTACTCTCATCTGCCCTGTCCTTCACTCAGTTAAGTTTAATTTATTGTCGCGTGTATCGAGGTGCAATGAAAAGCTTTTTGTTGCGTGCTAACCAGTCAGCAGAATGACAATACATGACTACAATCAATTCATTTACAGTGTATAGATAGGGAATAATGTTGAGTTCAAAGGTTATTTATTGGTCACATACACCATAGGTGTAGTGAAATGCTTGTTGCCAATACAGCACATATAAAAAAAAGAATACAGACATAACAATAATAAAGAGAATTAAACATAAAAAATATCCCCCACAATGGTTCCCATTATGAGGGAGGCACAAAGTCCAGTCCCCATCTCATGTCCACCCATAGTCGGGCCTATTGAGGCCTCCGCAGTCGCCTTTACGGAGGCCCGATGTTCCAGGCCGTTCTTGCCGGATAATGGTGCTCCGGCGTCGGGAGAACCCTCTCAGTGGCATGGGAAACCTGGAACGGCCGCTTCCTTACTGGAGACCGCGGCTTCCGAAGCCGGCAGGCCGCGCTGGATGCAGCTCCACCACTGGTGATCTCGGCGAGAGATCCCAGGCTCCCGATGTAAAGTTCCGCACCGCCGCCCACAGCTGGCCGCTCCATAGTTCAGCAGCTCCGCGATGTTTCATCGGCAGTCTTCAGCATTCCAGAGTTCCAGCGCAGCGACCCGGGCAAGGCATCGCCTGCTCCGCTCCGCGATAGTGCTCCAGTGCTGTGCTGCCGCCAAAGCCGAGGTTATGGGCGGTCCCCTCAGGAAACGCCACTCCAGACCCGCTGGTAGGCCGCGAGGACGGGTCGAAGATGCTGCCCGGAGAAAAGCCGCCTCTCCGACCAGGTAGGGACCCTGAAAAGTAGTTTCCCCCTTGCAAGGTAAAGTCCGGTCAAGGATAGTACGAGTGACATCAAAGAGGTAGATAGTAGTTAAGCATTGCTCTCTGGTTGTGGTAGGATGATTCAGTTGCCTGATAACAGCTGGGAAGATGTATGTTCACTCTAACATGCATGTTCACTCTAACAGGGACATGCATGCCCTGAACGCTTGGCATCATAGATTTAAAAGCATCCCACTTTCCAGTTGTCCTTTACCCGTGAACAACCTACTGTAAATCAACTTTGGCAAGTTCCTGTCTAATACCATTAAAGTTGGCCATAGTCTAGTTCAGAATTTTAACTTGTGCGACACCTTGTCCTTAAGTTAATAAAACAGTGGTCACTGGTCCCAAAAGGCTTGTCCACAAATACATCAAAGGTAGATAAAAATGCTGGAGGAACTCAGCGGGTGAGACAGCATCTATGGAGAGAAGAAATAGGTGACGTTTCAGGTCGGTACCATTCTTCAGACTAAATACATCAGTGACAAATACATCAGTCACTTGCCTTTGCCAATTTCTTAGTAGATCAAGATTTGTCCTTTCCCTTGTAGGGCCCCTAACTATTGCCTAAAGAAACCTTCCTGAACACATTTGACAAATTCCATCCTATCTAATCCCTATATTGGGCAAGTTAAGATTCTCTACTATGACAACCCCATTAATCATACAGCTAACTGTAATCTCCTGCCATATTTGGTCTTCTAATTCCCATGACTATTTGGGGGCCTATAATACACTTCCAACAAGATGATCAGTCCTTATATTTCTCAAGATTTTTTTTGCAAGATTTACATAATAACTACAATCTCCCAATTGTATCTATCCACACTCAGAGTTCATCTACCATACCAGCCATTCCTTTCACATTAAAATAAATGCATTTCAATCCACCAGTCCTTCCTCGCTCCATGCAATGCTCCTGTCTATTCTGTGCACTGAACTTTCTTTTATCACCTTCCATAATGACTTAGAATCATTGAAACACAGAAAAATAGGTGCAGGAGTAGGCTTTTCGGCCCTTCGAGCCAGCATGGCTGATCATCTAAAATCAGTACCTCGTTCCTGCTTTTTCCCCATATCGCTTGATTCCTTTAGCCCTAAGAGCTTAATCTAACTCCCTCTTGAAAACATCTAGTGACTTGGCCTCCACTGCCTACTGTGGCAGAGAATTCCAGATTCACAACTCTCTGGGTGAAAGCGTTTTTCCTCATCTCAGTCCTAAGTGGATTCACCGAGTGGTGCCAGCAATGGCTGCCTCGCCAACAGTCTGTCTGTCTATTCCTTCCTTCTTTGCTGTTTTAATAGTACGTGTTAAATGTGTGTTTTAGTTTGTTAGCTTGTTTTATGTGGGGGGTGGGGTGGAGGGAACTTTTTTAATCTCTTACCTCAACGGAGATGCAATTTTTTCCCCATATCACATCTCTGCCCGCACTGTGGCCTAACATTGAGGATTTGGCGGCCTCTTGCTGGAGATCAATTTGGGAGCTCCAACCGCAGGAGCCTGCGGACTTTAACATCATGGAGCTCACAGTCCCTGATGGGAGACCGACTTTGGGAGGTCTAAGCCGCAGGAGCTTCGACCGCCAGCTGTGGGAGCTTCGATCGCCTGATGGATGGTTCGTGGGAGAATAAAGAGGGAAGAAGATTGGACTTTATTGCCTTCCATCACAGTGAGGAATCCGCTGTGGTGGATGTTTATGTTGATATGTAGTTGTGTGACTTGTTGCTATTTTTTTGTATGGTAATTTGAATATCACTGTACCTTAATTGGTACACATGACAAAAGACCTTTGAAACATTTGAACCTTTGAAATAGCTTACCTCTTATTCTTAAACTGTGACCCCAGGTTCTGGACTCCCCCAACATCGGGAACATTTTTCCTGCACCTACCCTGCCCAATCCTTTAAGAATTGTATATGTTTCCATAAGATCTCCTCTCATCCTTTTAAATTCTAGTGAATACAAGCCCAGTCGACCCATTCTTTCATCATATGTCAGTCCTGCCAGCCCGGGAATTAACCTGGTGAACCTATGCTGCATTCCCTCAATAGCAATAATGTCCTTCCTCAAATTATGAGACCAACATTTTAGTGACTACAAGCACACTCAGGTCTCGTTGCACCTCTCATTTTCCTAACCTGACACATAGAAACAAAGAAACATAGACACCATTCAGATAAAAATTTGCCTTCCTGTTTGGCAAAAGAAAAAATCAGGGAAGGTAGTGCATCCGTGGGTAACAAGGGAAATCAGGTATAGTATCAAAACAAAAGATGAAGCATACAAATTAGCCAGAAAAAGTAGCCTACCAGGGGACTGGGAGAAATTCAGATTCCAGCAGAGTAGGACAAAGGGCTTAATTAGGAAAGGGAAAATAGATTATGAAAGAAAACTGGCAGGGAACATAAAAACTGACTGCAAAAGTTTTTATAGATATGTGAAGAGAAAAAGATTAGTTAAAACAAATGTAGGTCCCTTGCAGTCAGAAACAGGCGAATTGATCATGGGAAACAAGGACATGGCAGACCAATTGAATAACTACTTTGGTTCTGACTTCACTAAGGAAGACATAAATAAACTGCCGGAAATAGCAGGGGACCGGGGGTCAAATGAGATGGAGGAACTGAGTGAAATCCAGGTTAGCCGGGAAGTGGTGTTAGGTAAATTGAATGGATTAAAGGCCGATAAATACCCAGGGCTGGATAAGTTGCATCCCAGAGTACTTAAGGAAGTATCCCCAGAAATAGTGGATGCACAAATGATAATTTTTCAAAACTCTTTAGATTCTGGAGTAATTCTTGAGGATTAGAGGGTAGATAATGTAACCCCACTTTTTAAAATGGGAGGGAGAGAGAAAACAGGGAATTACAGACCAGTTAGTCTGACATCGGTAGTGGGGAAAATGCTAGAGTCAGTTATTAAAGATGGGATAGCAGCACATTTGGAAAGTGGTGAATTCATTGGACATAGTCAGCATGGATTTGTGAAAGGTAAAGATGGGACTATTATCTGACGAATCTTATAGAATTTTTCGAAGATGTAACTAGTAGAGTGGATAAGGGTGAACCAGTGGATGTGTTATATCTGGACTATCAGAAGGCTTTCGACAAGGTTCCACATAAGAGATTAGTATGCAAACTTAAATCACACGGTGAGCAAATGCATGGCAGATGCAGTATAATGTGGATAAATGTGAGGTTATCCACTTTGGTGGCAAAAACAGGAAAGTAGACTATTATCTGAATGGTGGCCGATTAGGAAAAGGGGAGATGCAACGAGACCTGGGTGTCATGGTACACCAGTCATTGAAAGTAGGCATGCAAGTGCAGCAGGCAGTGAAGAAAGTGAATGGTATGTTAGCATTCATAGCAAAAGGATTTGAGTATAAGAGCAGGGAGGTTCTACTGCAGTTGTACAGGATCTTTGTGAGACCACACCTGGAGTATTGCGTGAAGTTTTGGTCTCCTAATCTGAGGAAAGACATTCTTGCCATCGAGGGAGTACAGAGAAGGTTCACCAAACTGATTCCTGGGATGGCAGGACTTTCATATGAAGAAAGACTGGATAGACTCGGCTTGTACTCGCTAGAATTTAGAAGATTGAGGGGGGATCTTATAGAAACTTACAAAATTCTTAAGGGGTTGAACAGGCTAGATGCAGGAAGATTGTTCCCGATGTTGGGGAAGTCCAGAACAAGGGGTCACAGTTTAAGGATAAGGGGGAAATCTTTTAGGACCGAGATGAGGAAAACATTTTTCACACAGAGAGTGGTGAATCTCTGGAATTCTCTGCCACAGAAGGTAGTTGAGGCCAGTTCATTGGCTATATTTAAGAGGGAGTTAGATGTGGCCCTTGTGGCTAAAGGGATCAGGGGGTATGGAGAGAAGGCAGGTTACAGGATACCGAGTTGGATGATCAGCCATGATCATATTGAATGGCGGTGCAGGCTCGAAGGGCCGAATGGCCTACTCCTGCACCCATTTTCTATGTTTCTATGTTTATAGCCACCAAAGTGGATAACCTTACATTTATCCACATTATTCTGCATCTGCCATGCATCTGCCCACTCACCCAACCTATCCATGTCACCCTGCAGCCTCATAGCATACTCCTCGCAGCTCACACTGCCACCCAGCTTTGTGCCATCTGCAAACTTAGAGATGTCACATATAATTCCCTCGTCTAAATTGTTAATATATATTGTAAATAACTGGTGTCCCAGCACCGAGCTTTGTGGCACCCCACTAGTCACTTCCTGCCATTCTGAAAAGGACCCGTTAATACCTACTCTTTGCTTCCTGACTGCCCAACCAGTCATGCCAATATCAATATCCATGTCAATACGCTACCCCCAATACCATGAGCTCTAATTTTGCACGCTAATCTCTTGTGTGGGACCTTCTAACCACTCACCTGCCTGTCCTGCATTAAATCCCACACATCTACCATTCTAGTTTAAAATAACCAGTTTAGTACTAGCAACCCTGCCTGCGAGGATAGTGGTTCCCCTCCAATTCAGATGCAACCCATTCCTCCTGTAAAGGTCACCTCTACCTCAGAAGAGATCCCAATGGTCCAAAAATCTGAATCTTTACTTTATATCCATTTGCCTCACTCCTTGTATTCATTTTGCAGGACTACATCCCTTTTCCAACCTATGTCATATGTGCCAACCTGCATGACAACTTCTGTCTACTGAGAATGTCATGCAGTCGCTCTGATACACCCTGGACCCAGGCACGAGCGAGGCAAAACACATTCATGAAGTCTCGATTGGTGCCCCAGAATCTTCTGCCTGCCCCTCTAGCTAACTACTCACCTACCACTATGGCTCTGCCTGACATTACACTTCTCTGCTGTGTGTGAGAGCCAGGCTTGGTACCACAGACCCGACTGTTACCACAACTCACCACTGATGCGTGATCACCCTCAACAGTATCCCAAAGGGTATATCTATTTTGAAGGTGGATTGCCTCAGGCATCACCTGCACTCTCTGTCTACTCCCTTTCCTCTTGGTCACTCACCAGGGCTCTCGCTTAACTTTTTTCCCCTGTTGCCAGTCGGGCAACCTTGGCAGCTTTTTAGGTTGCCAAATTACATTTTAGGTGGTCATTTAAGATGGCTTGCATGACGCGTGCTCGGACGAAGTGCGTAGTCACCAGTCGGAATTATGCTCAATGAAACATTCACATATTATTTCTGCTTCAAATAAAGTCACAAACTAACATATTCACCAATCAAGACATGATATATACCACAATGACATGCAGCAAAATTATAATAGGGTATCTCAACTCTTTCTACACATTGCAATGAATGCAATTTTTATTATTTCTTTCCACTTCCAAACAAAAATGTGGTTGGATTATTCAGCGTATGATCAACCTGTGTCAATAAATCCTGGACCTTTATAACATATATGCTTAACCATGCACACTACAGATTGATGCAAGCATGTTTTCTGTGAAGGACCGAAAATTATCATGACATGGCCATAGCATGGGTCGTTATTGCTATTGGTACAGAAACACTCTCGCTTCCCACATAATTTATCCACAACAAAATATACAGGTTGCAAGGAATTTTCTAAAGGCATTTTATGATAATAGCTGTTAAAACTGACTATACCCATCTGACAGGTTAAACATTACACTAACTAACAAGAGATGGCCAAAGGACATAAATGCAGCAAATGTTTGGTAATATATTTAAAGGTGTCAAGACGCCACATTACCGGACATTCAGATTAGATGTATGTGGCTATGAAGACACCCAGTTTGTAAGCACCATTAAAAAAAAATTGTTGATAAATGCTTTTTCCATCATTCCCACTTCAGAATTAATGTTAAAATTTCAACTGAAATATCTCCTGACTAAATTTGTGATGTATATGACTGACTGTAGAAGTAAAACCTGGATAAATCCAACGTATATTTGTGAATGTTGCTCATTAAATAACTACAGTACTGATACTCCATATTAAGAGCATTGATTTGCCATTAAAATGAATTCTGTAATAACGTGTCAGTGACAATCGAACACTGCGGTTTTAATGTTTCAATTGTTCACAATTTAATTAATCCATCTTTATGGATTAAAACAAATAATAACATTGGGAATTAAAACATATTTGATTGCATTCCGTTATCAAACATAGTCAATGTTAGCTCTGAAGACATTTCCAGCACAATAGGGTCGGGGGGGTGGGGGGGTGCATGAATCAGTGCAGGATGGATAGATGGTGGGGAGCTTGAGAAGGCAATCGGTGCGGATTGGATGGATTGAGGCAGGGGAATTAGTGCGTGTTGGTTGGAGTAGGTAAAATTGTGAGGGGAGAGCGCGGGGGATGTCAGTGGGGTTGAATGGGGGGGGATCTGTGCCGGATGGATGGGGGGGAACAGTGCAGGATGAAGGGGTGAGCAGTGCAGGATGGATGGGAAGGGGGGTCAGTACAGGATGAATTGGAGGACCAGTGTAGGATTGATGGGGAGTGGCAGGAGAATCAATGCGAGGTGGCTAGGGAGACCAGTGCAGGATGAATAGATGGGGGGAGGGGGGGGGGGAGAGTGCGGAGCACAGGGGATGTCAGTGAGGACTGAATAGAGGCATGAATAGGGATCAGTGCTGGATGGAGAGGAGGGGTCTCAGGATAGGGGAGTGGAGGGGGCATACGAGAGAGGAGAGAGAGAGAGAGAGAGAGAGAGGAAGGGGCAGAGGAGGTGGGACGGAAGGCCAGCGCTCCTCGGACAACACCTGTCAGGCACGGAAATCGCAACCAAAATATAGAGGGGACCACGGACGGAATATGTTGGCGGCCGCCTGCACATGCGCACACTCAGCCACGCGCGCGAGGATTCGGAGGACCCGTGAGCGGTAATTACAGCTCAATCCAGCGCTAAATGCAGCTGAACTGCCTGTCTCGCCTACAGCCCTGTCTCAATCCAGACAGGGCTCTTGGTTAACCTGGCGGGACAGGCAGAGTGAGCTGGGTTTAGCGCTGCTTCGCTGTGCTGGCTGGGGGCGCCGCGCCCATCTGACTCCTGACGCCTCTGGCCACCCCCGGGCATGGGGGGGCTCTCGGGTGGGGACGGGATGGTCTAGTGTCGGTTCGGCAGCGATTTCAGCGCCGGAGACCGGGATCGATCCTGGCTGCGGTGCAGGGCTGCCGTGAGTGTTTTGGCACGTCTCCCTCCTCCAATCACCGCGCTCTATCCTCAGCCTCCCCTCTCTCCTACTCTACTTCCCCCTCTGACCGACACCTCCCTCCTCCAAGGGTCTGTTTTGAAAGCGCCGTTGACGGAGTGCAGGCAGCGACCGGACCCGCGGAGTTACTCCTGTTTTTTGTGTCTATGTTCGGTATAAACAAAGTTGCCAAGCCGGGCAAAATGACTCGCCGTTTAGGTTGTCAGACGACACTTTGAGTGGTCTGTGGCACCCGGGCAACCGTTAATTTCGAGCCCTGCTCACCTGCTCTCTTCCCATATCCTAGGCATGATTACCTCACTATAACTCCCATCTATGAAGCACTCATTCTCCGAGTCAATAGCGCCTGAGGACATCCAGCCGCAGCCCCAGTTATCCAACCTGGTCTATGAGGAACTGCACCGGGACACAATTCCCACGGGAGTAGTCATCAGGGACACCAGCAGTTTCCCTGACTTCTCACATGCTGCAGGAGCAACACTGCACCGTTTTACTTGCCATCCCAGCTGCACTAAGAAGGGGAAAAAAAGCACAATCATACACAAGAAACCTTTATTTCCGGTAATTGCCTGCTCGGTCTCGTCCCCAAGGCCAGCCTCTTGAGCCAAAGCCACATTTTTATCCTTCATGCAGCCTCTCTCCCAATAGTACACACCGCTACACATTGCCTTACTTTTATTGGCTGCTCATGGGCCAATTTTGATCATTCACAAATCCAGCATCAGATTTATGAAATCTCCCACTGCTGAAATCTCTGACAATGAAATAGAATTACTCAACCAATCCAACAACAAGCATTTGAAATCTTCTGCTGCATACTCTAAGGCCTCTAACCTGCAGTGTTACACTGAAATAATAACTACCATTATTCTTGTACATCTCAAAAATCCAAAGTCAATTGCAATACAAGATTAGTCTGAGAGTTGAAAAGCCCGTTTCTTGTAATAAAATTATACCTGTAATTGGGACTACTCAAGGTAAATTAGAAACAGGGTGCAATAATTGCTAGCTGCACTAATTCTGTGCATCAGTTGTTAGTATGCCTCCCTCGGGGAGAAGTTGCGAGTTTATGCTGATCTTACATGCTGAGTTGATGAAGCTTGAAGAATACAAAGCACAACAACAAACATCACCCTGTGATTGAAATACCATTCCAAGGTCAATGCAACATCTCATAATTGACAGCATGGAATCTAATAAAAAAAATACTAGTGGCGCTCAACAACACATCCAAGTAAATTTATTTCAGACAAAATTAAAATGTGTTTAATGGGACAATTTACCTCAATTAACAGTGTGTTTATCAATTCAAAATAAAGGCGGGAGAGAGGAAACAGGGAACTATAGACCAGTTAGCCTGACATCGGTGGTGGGGAAGCTGCTGGAGTCAATTATAAAAGATGAAATAGCGGCACATTTGGATAGCAGTGACAGGATCGGTCCGAGTCAGCATTGATTTACGATGGGGAAATCATGCTCGATTAATCTTCAGGAATTTTTTGAGGATGCAACTAGGAAAATGGACAAGGGAGAGCCAGTGGATGTAATGTACCTGGCCTTTCAGGAAGCATTTGATAAGGTTCCACATAGGAGATTAGTGGGCAAAATTAGGGCACATGGTATTGGGGGTAGAGTGCTGACATGGACAGAAAATTGGTTGGCAGACAGGAAATAAAGAGTAGGGATTAACGGGTCTCTTTCAGAATGGCAGGCAATGACTAGTGGGATATCGCAAGGCTCGGTGATGGGACCGCAGCTATTTACAATATACATCAATGATTTAGATGAAGGGATCACAAATAACATTAGAAAATTTGAAGACGACACAAAGCTGGGTGGCAGTGTGAACTGTGAGGAGTATGCTACGAGAATGCAGGGTGACTTGGACAGGTTGGGTGAGTGGGCAGATGCATGGCAGATGCAGTTTAATGCAGATAAATGTGAGGTTATCCACTTTGGTAGCAAAAACAGGAAGGCAGATTACTATCTAAATGGTGTCAATTTGGGAAAAGGGGAAATACAACGGGATCTGGGGGTCCTTGTTCATCAGTCAATGAAAGTAAGCATGCAATAGACAATAGGTGCAGGATTAGGCCATTTGGCCCTTCGAGCCAGCACCGCCATTCAATGTAATCATGGCTGATCATCCCAGATCAGTACCCCGTTCCTGCCATCTCCCCATATCCCCTAACTCCGCTATTTTTAAGAGCCCTATCTAGCTCTCTCTTGAAAGCATCCAGAGAACCTGCCTCCACCACCCTCCGAGGCAGAGAATTCCACAGACTCACCACTGTCTGTGACAAAAAGTGTTTCCTCGTCTCCGTTCTAAATGGCGTACTCCTTATTCTTAAACTGTGGCCCCTGGTTCTGGACTTCCCCAACATCGGGAACATGTTTCCTGCCTCTAGCGTGTCCAAACCATTAACAATCTGATATGTTTCAATGAGATATCCTCTCATCCTTCTAAACTCCAGAGTGTACAAGCCCGGCTGCATATCTCTCAGCATATGACAGTCCCGCCATCCCGGGAATTAACCTTGTAAACCTACGCTGCACTCCCTCAATAGCAAGAATGTCCTTCCTCAAATTGGGGGACCAAAACTGCACACAATACTCCAGGTGTGGTCTCACTAGGGCTCTGTACAATTGCAGAAGGACCTCTTTGCTCCTATAACAAGAGTAATCTAATATAAAGGCCAACATGCCAAATCACTGGATGGATTTAAGAGAGAGTTAGACAGAGCTCTAGGGGCTAGTGGAATCAAGGGATATGGGGAGAGGGCAGGCACGGTTTATTGATTGGGGATGATCAGCCATGATCACAATGCATGGCGGTGCTGGCTCGAAGGACCGAATGGCCTCCTCCTGCACCTATTTTCTATGTTTCGATGTTAAAAAAAATATTTGGACAGGTACATGAATGGAATATGTTTATAAGGATATGGGACAAACACAGACAGATGGGACTAATGTAGATGCGGCATGTTGGTTGGCATGAGCAAGTTGGGTCAAAGAGCCTGTTTCCATGCTGTAGGACTCTAAGTGAGGCTATCAGAGAATGGCAATGGGATTCAAGTATCAACGTTAATGGGAGAAACGTGTAGAAAGAGTTCAGGAAGTTAATGGGATAGAGGGTACTCACTTAATTGAAGAGTTAAGGCTAATTGATTACATTGAGGCGTGAGCCATGGCTACTGCAGCTTCCCACAATAAGGTGCATCAGAAACACGTCTTGAAGATGAAGAGCACGGCAGCACTGCACACGGATGACGCTGACCTCCTCTGACTTAATCGCGTGTTGCGGGGGGGGGGGGGGGGGACTCAGTTGTGACTCCAACCCAATTGACACAATGCTATACTCAAATCTTACTGCTCCACGGCACATAGTGATGAACGTCCTGCAGGGAAATGACTCCATGGATCCTGTGGCGTGGTTCCCAGAGCAGACTGCCCAGCCTGGCAAAATAACTCATTGCTAGAACCCACCAACAAGCACCGAGTCCTGGCTTGGCTGGCGCTGAGGGGATCCCTCCGAGGTCAGATCCTTCCTGCACCGTCGGAACCTCACTACCAGTGCACGCTGCCCTCGAGACAGCTACTATGGAGGCGTCGGTTGCCCACCTCTTTGCACAGTGTGGATTCGCAAAGAGAGTCTGGAGAGGTCTGCAAGGGTCCTTGTCACAGTTTATTCCAAACAGCTCCATCACAGAGGACTGTGATTTACGGACTGTTCCCAGGGACATATTCAGAGACTGACATCGAGTGCTGCTGGAAGGTCATCAACTCGGTGAAAGACGCTCTTTGGTCTGCCCAAGCTTTGTGGACCACCCAGCGGAGCGAGATGTTCGCCGGGGAATGTTGCCGACTGCCCCGCTGAAGACTGCAGGAGGACATGCTGAGGGACGCACTGCAGCTTGGTGCAGCCAACGTCAAGACTCAGTGGGGGAGAACCACAGTCTAGGGTCCTTCCGCTGCTAGATATGGGGGGCACGGTGTGGTGGAGACACCCCTCAAAATAAGGGAAGGCATTCCACACCAGTGGGCCACTTGAGTGATTTGGGGAAACTGTATTGTATGTATGTATAGCCTCAGAGAATGCTGGATGGAGTTTTGTAAGGATCATGTATTGTATATATTTATTTCTCAAATAAATTCTATTTTGAAATTGAAAAAGAATAGTGATGAAGAATAAAAAAGCAACATTTGTTATTTTGTATTTATTTTTGCCCATGTAAATACCAAAAGAATGATTTTACTCCATATCGCAAATGTTTGTGTTGTGATTTGTGAATTCCTCAGGTGAACTGCAAGGACACAGGAGTTGACTTTGTTCGGTGTTTCATCAACTTTTCAGCATCAAAGTAGATGAGGGTGTGGTAAAATCACCATTGGTGCTTGTATGGAGGCAAAAATGCTGGAGAAACTCAGCGGGTGAGGCAGCATCTATGGAGCGAAGGAATAGGTGATGTTTTGGGTCGAGACCCTTCAGTCTGAAGAAGGGCCTCGACCCAAAACGTCACCTATTCCTTCACTCCATAGATGCTGCCTCACCCGCTGAGTTTCTCCAGCATTTTTGTCGACCTTCGATTTTTCCAGCATCTGCAGTTCTTTCTTAAACATTGGTGCTTGTATTATTTGTTTTCGAATAACAATCAATAAAACTAGCAAATCACAAATTAACCTTGTATAAGATTTATACAGATATATGCGAAGACATTATGGGAAACTAGAGAGGAAATTGGCAGAGTCCTGGTTTAAATTTACAAGTCGTCTTTAAATACAGGAGAGGTGCCGGAAGACTGGTGGGTGCCAAATGTTGTGCCTCTATTCAAGAAGGGCTGCAGGGAAAATGCTGGGAACTATAGGCCAATTACCTTAACATCTGTAGTTGGAAAGTTACTAGAGTATTCGGAGGGATAGGATATACAGGCATTCAGATGGACAAGGGCTGATTATGGATAGTCAACATGGTTTTTTTAGTATGTGGGAGGTCGAGTCTCACAAATCTGAATGAGTTTATTTGAAGACGTGACTAAAAATTCTGATGAGGGCAGAGCTGTAGATGTTGTATACAAGGATTTCAGTAAAGCATTTAGTGAGGGGAAGGAAGCTGAATACAGAAGTGTAGACAATGACTTTGTTGAGTGGTGTGGGCTGAATCACCTGCTGCTCAACACTGACAAGACTACGGAGTTAATGGTGGACTTTAAGAAGAGCAGAACACCACTGTCTCCACATTACTCAGAAAATGGTGTTAGGTAAACTTTTGGGACTGAAGTAAGATAAATCCAGGGCCAGATGGTCTACATCCCAGATTACTCAAGGAGGTGGCCCTAGAAATCTTGGATGCATTTGTGATCATTTTCCAATGTTCTCTCGACTGGATCAGTTCCTGTGGACTGGAGGGTAGCCAATGTAACTCCACTTTTTAAGAAAGGGGGGAGAGAGAAACCAGGGAATTATAGACCAGTTAGCTTTATATCAGTAGTGGGGAGCATGCTGGAGTATATTATTAAAGATGTTATAGCAGTGCATTTGAAAAGCAAAGATGGGATCGGTCAAAGTCAGCATCTTAATTATCTGGATTAAGCTATCAGGATAATTATTAATACAGATTATAATGAAGCTAGATTCGGTATTGCATTTCAAAAGATTTATCAGTTCAGTCTTTCCCAAATAATATCCAACAATAAATCATTACTCCTATTCACAAATCATAAGCTGAATTTCAAGTTTCTTCTCAATTACTTATGTCATCAGTAAGGTAATGAATTGAAGATCATGATTCAATAAGTGTTTTATTGTCATACTAGACCAGGCCTCCCGTTGGGTCCAAGTCACACGGGAGGCCTGGTCCCCCAAAGCAAACCATTCCCAAATGCAATATTCCACCACTCACCCATTCCCCCAACGCAACCCGTTCCTCCAATGCATTATTCCACCACTCACCCATAGCCCCTAACTGCGCAGGCGCCGGGGCGGCTGACGGGTTGCCATTGTGACGCCCCTGGGTGTGTAGGGGAGGGGAGGGGAGTGCGTGGGGGGGGAGGGGGTGCATGGGCGAGGGGGGTGCATGGGCGGGAGGGGGGTGAGTGGGCGGGAGGGGGGGATCGTGGGCGGGAGGGGGGGATCGTGGGCGGGAGGGGGGGATCGTGGGCGGGAGGGGGGGATCGTGGGCGGGAGGGGGGGGATCGTGGGCGGGAGGGGG